>NC_025997.2:46945770-47246206 GCF_000442705.2 Elaeis guineensis
CGCTCGATGTCGAAGAACACGACGGTGATGGAGGAGGTGGTGTGGACCGCGACGGTGCCGATGCCGACCTCTCGCTCCCCGTCGAAGAGCACCACGGGAAGGAGGAGGTGGCAGTGGCGGCAACCGACAGCTCCATCATCTCACCCGCGAGGTGGTGGAGCAGTAGCAGAAGGTGGGGTGGGTGAGGGAAGCGGCGCGGATGGGTGAGGTCGGCGATGGAGGCGCCGTGGGGGCGCGGGGTGCGGGTTCGCCGGGGGTCCAGGGGGAGGCGCGGGAGGGTGGGAGGAGGCGCGGATGGCTGGAGGGCAGTGCCGGAGGCGCGACGGGCGGGGTGTCGCTGGGGCTAGGGTGCGTGGAGCAACCGGGGGCCGCCGGGGTGGGGGAGGGGGGGTCGAGGTGTGGCGTGCGGCGTAGGCGCTCTCATCGCTCAGATCGACGGCGATCGCGACCCGACGGTGGGAACCCAGTCTCGCCGCTACCGCCGCGGTCGAGAAGAAGAAGCACGGAGAGGATGGCTGGATCGCTTGCGCGGCCGCCACCACCACCGCTGGAGGCGGCGCGGCCTGGCGATTGGGCTCCGATGTTATTTGCTTGGGATTCATAACATGACTGGCGAACGAGATTAGGGTTCCTTTCTTAGTTTTTGGGAGAATTTTGTAGTATTTTATAATGAGAATATGGAAGATAGAGGGTGTAAGGGTTTAGAATTAGATCAGATCGTCCCCCTTTTATTTTTATTTTTTATTATTTGAAAAGAAAAAATAATAAAAATAAAAATAATAATAAATTTTAAAAAATAATAAAAAAATTATTCAATTTTTATAATAATAATAATAATAACCATCAAATTATCTATTTTGATAATAAATAATTTTTACTATTAAAAAAATTAAATAAATAATTTAATTATTTTAAATTTTAATATATTAAAAATTTATTTTTAAGAATATTTTAAAAATTTAATATTATATTATCAATAATTTAATTATCATAATAAATATGATAATTAAAATTTTTAATAATTTTACTGTAACATTACTTACACATATCAAATACAGTAATCAATATTATTGATAATCTAAATTATTAATAATCTACGTTATTGACAATCTAAATTATCCAGTGACGTACCAAATGCCATCTTAAGTTATTGAGATACTATCACTTATTGCATTTTAGATTTGCTCCGTAATTTATTTTATTACTAGTTTATAACTTCATATACTGCATATGATATTTTTTTAATATTTTATTTATTTATTATATATATTATATTTTTTTATTATTTAAAAAATAATATTTTATTATTTTTTTCTTCCTCCTTCCTCTTCTCGTACCTTCTTCGCGCCCGTCTCCTCTATCACACCGCCCTTCCGCGCACTCTCCTCTATGTCGATCTCTCCTCCCGGCCTATCGAAACTCCTATCCCCATCTTCTCCTGCCGCCGCCTCTGCCTCTTCCTTCACCGTGCCTCTGACGGCGAGCCATGCCTAGCAGAATCGGCACGATTCGCGGCGCCCTGCGTTCGGATCCACGATCCGGACCTCTATTGCGGTGGCGATCTCTCCATTCACCGGCCGCTCTGGCTCGAAGATGGCTCGAAGATTCCGGCTCCATGATGGACTCCGTCGGCGGTGCCGCTATCTCTCCGTCGGCGTTCGATAGTGAAGTTCACTCGACTTCAATTGGTTTTGAGCCTATGGCGTCGTCGGATTTTGTCGCATTTGACAGCAAGGTCGAGTCTATGGGCGTGCGGAAGCGTGCTGGCACCGTGGGACGTCGCGAGATGACACATTTCGGAGCTCCCTTATTTTTTTTTTTGAACCAAAGTTGCCCAGCAACTATGGACATGTGTCAGTAATCCGCATGTTGAAGTGAACACATGGACACATGGCCAACGGAGGCATCATTGCAATGCCTATATATATATATATATATATATATATATATATATATATATATATATATATATATATATATATTATAAATTTTATAAATATTGAATTGATTTTATGAGCATGCAATCAAGTGGATAAAAAGATGTTGAGTATGGAGATTGACGTTCTAATCCTTAAACGAAGGTAAATTCTTAAATTTTTTCATAAATTAGTCAGGTAGGATTGAAAAATTTGAGGATTAAAAGTAATTTAGATATTAAAATTTTAAAAATATAAATCTAATATTAATTTATTATTTCTTGTGCTGTTGGTTGATTAAGCATGAGTTGAATTTATATAGATGGACATGCTAGGCATAGACTAATGATACAATATCTAGATTTGGCAATAATAGGGATAAGAATTCTTGGGTATTGATTATCTATTTATATAAATATTATTTTTATGCATTGAGGATTTTGCTCTATGTAGTTTTGATAGTTGGATGTTATATACTTATTAAATAAGTATATATATGGCTCTATATAAAGTTATGTATCATATATTATTAATCCTAATTTGAATGGAATGAATTGTCTGAATTTGAATGGAATGAAGTTATGTATCATATATTATATCATTTATCATATATTTATAATTTTTTGATAAGTATAAATTTGAATTGTGTGACTGAATGATGGGTTGTGGTGTTCTGGGCTAGTCATGTTAATGTCCTATCACAGACAGAAAATATGGTTATTATAGTTTACAGGACTAGTTACCATATCGATACCTCACCATGGGTTGGAAATATGGTTGTAATAGTTTGGAGTTGAGCTCTTATAATTTTTTGAACTAACCACTTTATTGGTGCCCCGTTATGGATTAAAAATATGGGTATTTAATTATCGATCCCCTGATTAACCCAACTTTAACGAAAACTCTCTATTGACCAAAACTGTAACTCCCGATCCCTATTTAATGTAACCCATTAGTTTTGATGCGACTTGGCTTTAAAAAATATCCAACTTGCCCATTGCCTTCATCTTTTTTTTATTTTTCGTTCGTTTCTCTTTTTCATTCTTCTTCACAAGGTATTGGCCATGGCGGAGGCCGCTCTTCATCACCGTGCGCTGCTTCAAGACCCCTAACCCTGTGCTCCGACAGCCACCGATACAAACCGATGGTGAGGGGCCAGTGGTTCCAATCTAGATCCCAAACTGTTGCTCCTTAGATTGATTTTGATGATTACAAAGCAGTTGAAGGGGTACTAATGTTTCTCACTTGAAAAAGACTTATTGCTCTTCAGGGGCAAAATTATAATTTTATCAAAACTCTGATTTTAAAGTATCAAATGATAGAACAAAAGATTTGTGATCCACTGGTGAAAATTTCATTGATTTTAGACTTGTATTTTGAAAGATATGCATGATTGAAAATCATGAGTCGACCCATGAGTCGACTCATGGCACATGAGATGACTGGCACGCTGAAATTTCTGACCGGCACAGACTTGGCACATCCTGTGAGTCGACCCATGAGTCGACCCATGAGTCGACCTCTGCGGGTTTTAAGCCAGTTTTATAGAACCTTGCATTCCGTTCGATTCTGTGATGATTTTCCATAGAGGTCGACCCATGAGTCGACCCCCAGGCATGAGTCGACTCATGAGTCGACCCTTGTGACAGGATTTTTCTGCAACGGCTAGTTTTTAACCCATTTTAAATACTTTTAATGCTCATTTATTGTGGTCTAACGGCTCTATTTCAGCCTAGAATATTTTCCACTATTTCCTGAAGCTATAAAAGGGACAAAAAGGTGAAAATCAAAAAAGAAGAAATCAAGAAGAGAGATTTTGAAAAAGAAATTTCAAGCAAATTTTTCAGCCCTAAGCAAAAGCTCACTCAAAGCATTCAAGAAGCCTTTGATCCAAGCTCACCAACTCCTCAAGTGCACATTCTAGTCTCCAACCACCTTGAGGAAATCAAAAAGGGTCTTCTTCTTCTTGAGTAAAGAGTATTTAAAGTCACATACGCTCATTAAAGGAGCTTTCTTTGTGCTTACTTGTGCTATTCATTGTTATACTTTGTTTGTGTTATTGTTTTTATTTTGGAAGGGTTCCAAAACAAGGGAAGGTTGATCCGAACCTTGAATCGGAGTGTATTGGGTTGGCTTGTACCCGAAAAATAAGTGGTCTAGCTTGGGATAGCTAGAGTCGGAGTTTTCGACATTTGTATTCGGGTTGAATACAAGATTAGTGGATTGAAATTCTCAAGTAGGAGCTTGGGGAGTGGATGTAGGTGCAAGGTTGGCACCAAACCACTATAAATCCTTTTGTTTGTGGTGTGCCTAATTGCTCTTCTTTAACTCTTCATTATTCTCTTGCATTCTAGCTTTTAGCCATTAGCCTTGAATTAAGTTTACTCTCCCTATTTATTTAGCTTTTGTCAAACATTTTTCATAAGTCATAAGTTAAGCTTAAAATTTTTAGAAACCCAATTCACCCCCCTCTTGGGTTGCATAGCTGGGCAACAAGTGGTATCAGAGCTCGGTGCTCTAGCCCTACTTTGATCTAAACAATTAAAGAGCCAAAGATCTATGACAACTCAAGTCGGTACTTCTCTAGCCGAGGGGCAATCCACCAACCGACCTTCACTTTTCAATGGGTCTAATTACACCTATTGGAAAGCTCGGATGAAAATATTCATTCAAGCACTCGACAATGATATGTGGAGTATCATAGTAAACGGTCCTCACACATCCACTAAAATTATAGATGGAGTGGAATCAACCAAATCCGAGAAAGAATGGGATGAGGTTGATAAGAAAATGGCCCAATTAAATGCTAAAGCAATGAATGTTCTTTATTGTGCTTTGATGCTAACGAATTTAATCGCATTTCTACTTGCTCATCTGCTAAAGAAATATGGGATAGGTTAGAAGTAACCCATGAAGGAACCAATCAAGTAAAGGAGTCTAAAATCAACATGCTTGTGCATAAATATGAATTGTTTAAAATGGAGCATGATGAGTCCATAACTGAAATGTTTACTCGCTTTACTGATATTATAAATGATTTAAAGAGTCTTGGTAAGTCCTATACTAACAGTGAGCTTGTAAGAAAGATTCTCAGATCTTACCAAGAACTTGGGAAGCCAAAGTGACCGCCATCCAAGAAGCCAAGGACTTGAACATTCTACCCTTGGAAGAGCTTCTTGGATCATTGATGACTCATGAGCTAAGCATGAAGCAACATCAAGAGGAAGAAGTCAAAAAGAAAAGAATAATTGCCCTCAAATCCACAGCTCCACCAGATGAAGAAACTGATGACACTGAAGATGAAGAACAGGATGAAGAGATGGCACTCATTACCCGAAGATTCAAAAATTTTTGAGAAAAAGAAACAAGGGATGAGGAAGAGGCCATTCACAAAAGGGGAACAGAGCAAAGAAAAAGAGAAAGACCAACCCCTTATCTGCTACGAATGCAAGAAGCCGGGACACTTCAAATCCGAATGCCCACAATTGAAGAAGGGTCCCAAGAAGTACAAGAAGAAAGCCATGATGGCACTTGGAGTGCGAGTGATGACTCAAGTCCGAAGAGAAAACTCAACCGAACAAGCCAACCTGTGCCTTATGACACACGAAAATGAGGTAATTTTCGAAACTCCTAGTGACTTTACATTTAAAGAATTACATGAAGCTTTTTATGATTTAGTTGATGAATTAAAGAAACTAGGGATGAAGAACAAAGATCTAAAATTGAAAAATCAATCTCTATTGAAACAAAATAAAATATTTCAATTGAAAAATCCATCCTGTTTCAAGAAAATCAAAGTTTAAAGAATGAAATTGCCAAGTTAAAACCATTAGTTGAAAAATTCACCTTGAGTTCAAATAAACTTAATATGATTCTTGAAAATCAAAAGGCCGTGTATGATAAGGCTGGACTTGGCTATAACCCTTGAAGAAACAAAAATATCTGAAAAATATTTATGTAAACTCTTTAAGTAACAAGTCTTCTAATATTACTTGCTTCAAATTGGTAGAGTAGGACATAAGTCATACACTTGCTTCTCTATCAAGTCTGCAAATTAAATATAAAGAAAATATGGGTTCCAAAAGGAACCATTATAACTAACCAAAAAGGATCCAAGAAAGCTTGGGTACCTAAAACAAAAACTTGACTTTTGCTTGCAGGTGTGTCTAGCATCCCAAGGAGAAACAGGAAATGGTATCTTGACAGTGGATGCTCGAGACACATGACTGGTGATGAATCCAATTCATCACTCTTGATGCTAAGAATGGAGGGATGGTCACCTTTGGAGACAATGCAAAGGAAAGATCATCGGTATAGGTAACATTGGTATCACTCCCTCCAAATATATTGAAAATATTTTGTTAGTAGATAGTTTAAAGCATAATTTACTAAGCATTAGTCAATTTTGTGATAAAGGATATAAAGTTATTTTTGAATCGTCTGTTTGATTGTAACTAGTCCTATTAATGATGGCATTAAATTTATTGGACATAGACATGGTAATGTTTATATGGTAGATTTAAATGATTTAGCCAAAATAAACATGCAATGCCTAGTATCCTTGAATGCTAAAATTAATGAGACTAGTTGGCTTTGGCATCGCAGACTTGCACACATTAGCATGCATTCTCTTTCAAAATTAATTAAGAAAGAATTAGTTCTTGGTTTGCCAAAATTGAATTTTGAAAAGGATAGAATTTGTGATGCATGCCAACTAGGTAAACAAACAAGAGTTTCATTTAAATCCAAAAATTTGTTTCAACCTCTAGACCTTTAGAGCTTTTGCATATGGACTTATTTGGACCTACTAGAACCACTAGTCTAGGAGAAAACGATATGGTTTTGTAATTATAGATGATTACTCTCGTTTTACTTGGATTTTCTTTTTAGCACACAAAGATGAAACTTTCATGTTTTCACTAAATTTTACCGAAAAGTCACTAATGAGAAAGATTTTCAATTCAAAATATTCGAAGTGATCATGGAACTGAATTTGAAAATCAAGACTTTGAAAACTTTTGTGATGAAAAGGAATTGCCATAACTTCTCTGCTCCTAGGACACCCCAACAAAATGGGGTAGTAGAAAGGAAAAACAGAACCTTAGAAGAAATGGCCCGTACCATGCTTTGTGAAAGCAACCTTCCAAGATATTTTTGGGGGAACAATTAACATGGCATGTTACATTTTAAATCGTGCTTTGATTAGACAAATTTAAAGAAAACCCCCTATGAGCTTTGGAAAGAAAGAAAACCTAATATTGCTTATTTTCATGTTTTTGGTTGCCGATGTTTTGTTTAAATAATGGTAAAGAAAGACTTGAAAAATTTGATGCAAAATCAGATGAAGCAATCTTTCTTGGTTACTCCTCCACTAGTAAAGCTTTTAGAGTTTTTAACAAAAGAACTTTAGTAGTAGAGGAGTCCATACATGTTGTCTTTGATGAATCTAACGATCTTCCTTCAAGGAAGAATGAAGGTGTTGATGATGCAGATCCTCTTATAGAAGAATGAAGGAGATCACTCTGAAAGATTCAACAATTCAAGATGACAAGAACATGAAGACAAATAGGATGAGGGAGGTGAAGAACATCAAGAACAACCTCAAGGTACAAATGACCTACCCAAAGAATGGAGGTATGTTCACAATCACCCTAAGGAGTTAATTATTGATGATCCTATGCATGGGGTAAAAACTCGTTCTTCACTTAAAGATGTATTTAATCATTGTGCTTTTGTCTCTCATCTCGAACCAAAAATTATTGAAGAAGCTGAAAATGATTATAATTGGATTAATGCAATGCAAGAGAACTTAATCAATTTGAAAGAAATAATGTATGGACTTTAGTATCAAGACCTAAAAATTATTCAATAATTGGCACAAAGTGGGTCTTTAGGAACAAATTAGATGAACATGAAATGTAATAAGAAATAAAGCAAGATTGGTTGCTAAAGGTTATAATCAAGAAGAAGGAATTGATTTTGATGAGACCTTTGCACCTGTTGCTAGATTAGAGGTCATTAGACTTCTACTTGCATATGCTTACTTTATGAAATTTAAATTATTTAAATGGATGTCAAAAGTATATTTTTGAATGGATATATTGCTGAAGAAGTCTATGTAGAACAACCCCCAGTTTTGAAAATCATGCTTTTCCTAATCATATTTTTAAATTAAATAAAGCTCTATATGGTTTAAAACAAGCACCTAGGGCTTGGTATGATAGGCTAAGCAAATTTTTACTAAATAATAGTTTTTCAAGAGGTAATGTAGACATAACCCTATTCATTAAAAAAAATCAAAATGATATGTTAATTATACAAATATATGTTGATGACATTATTTTTGGGTCTACTAATGAATCTCTTTGTCAAGACTTTGCTAAGCTCATGCAGGGAGAGTTCGAGATGAGCATGATGGGAGAACTTACATTCTTCCTCGGACTCCAAATCAAATAAACAAAGGAAGGAATCTCCATCACCCAAAGCAAGTACACCAAGGAATTACTCAAAAGATTTGGAATGGAGAACTCCAAAGCAATTGGCACACCCATGAGCCCCTCATGTAAGCTTGACAAGGATGAAGAAGGTAAATGTGTAGACTTAAAATATTATAGAGGTATGATTGGCTCTCTATTATATTTAACTGCAAGTAGGCCTGATATCATGTTTAGTGTTTATCTATGTGCTAGATTTCAATCTAATCCTAAAGAGTCTCACTTGAATGCTGTTAAAAGAATCCTTAGATATTTAAATGGTACTCAAACTCTAGGATTATGGTACTCTAAGGACTCATTAATCGACTTAATAGGATATTCAGATGCTGATTTTGCTGGATGTAGATTAGACAGAAAAAGCACTAGTGGAACTTGTCAATTTCTTGGAGTTAACCTAATCTCCTGGTTTAGCAAGAAACAAAATTCGGTAGCACTGTCTACGGCTGAGGCCGAATACATTGCAGCCAGAAGTTGTTGTGCTCAAATCTTGTGGATTAAGCAACAACTCGAAGACTTTGGTATCAAACTTAATGAAACACCCATAAGATGTGATAACACTAGTGCCATAAATCTTACTAAAAATCCAATTCAACATTCAAGGTCTAAACATATTGAAATAAGACATCATTTTATAAGAGAACATGTTCAAAACAAAATATAATTCTTGACTATGTTTGCACTGAAAATCAATTAGCCGATATCTTTACAAAGGCCCTAAGTGAGGATAGATTCTGTGAAATTAGAGAAATCTAGGAATTCTTGATCCATTTGCCTAAATATTTCTCCAATTCTAAGGAATCGATGTCAAAATATCTTTGAGCTCATTTTCTATCATCTCTCTTGGACCTAAATGCTCAAGATTATACCTCTCACAACTTGTCATTGAGCAAAAATTCTTCTCCCAAAATTCTGGATTTTTTCAGAATTTATTCATATTTTTTCTGAAATTTTGTGAATCATGAGTCGACCCCCTAGGGTCGACCCAATGGCATACTTGAAATTTTTGGCCAACATCCCACGGGTTCATTTCTTTTTAACTTAAAGCCCGTTCATGAGCCGACCCCTCCTTCGTCTTCCTCCCTCCAAAACTCATCGTCCTCATCTTCGTTCTCTCCAAATCCAAAGTTTTAGCTCAAGATCCTTCTCCCATCACCTCTCCACCTCAAATCGCCCCTTGGGAAAGGAGCTTTTCGCATCTTTCTCCCTTGATTGAAGCAGTTGGAGCATGCCCTAGCTTCCACCGTTCTTCTCAAAATTGGGATTTCTCTCCGCCAAAAATCTCTTTCCATCTTCTAATAACCCTCCTCCTCACCCATTTGATCTTCCGAGTCTCCTTGCTTGCTCTTGTGGTGAGAATGGCCCCAAAAATGAAACTCCCTCAAAGAAGGAAATCAGTCCGTGAGCTGGAAGAAGGCATCCGCAGGACAAGGAAAGCCTCTCAGACCTCCTCTGCTCCCATTCTGGCTTCAGCATCTGCACCAGGTCCCTCTCAGTCTCCTCTTAGCCCTAGCAAAATTCTTCTCTTTGATAGAAAGGTAGAAACCGACAAGAATGTGGACTTCAGATTCTTTGAAAAAAAAGATTTCTCCTTTGGTTCAAAGATCAAAAACCAAGGTTGGGGATTTTACTGTTCTCTCAAAGAAGTTACATATGTAGATTTGGTTAGAGAGTTTTATTTGAATCTGCACTATGGCAATGGAACAGTAACCTCTACTGTTAAGGGAATTGATATCTGCTTAGATCCTATTATGTTGGGAGAGATTCTACATTTGCCCTGTGAGGGATATTCTAACATGGAACTCCCAGTGAAGGAAGAAGGGATCAATGTGATTTTAGGAGGAACTTACTCGAGAAGTCTAAATAAATTAGAAGCCAAGATCTTGTCAATTGAAATGAGAATTCTACATCAATTAGTAACAAAGCTTTTCTTCCCGAGAAATGACAGACATGACCTCCTTTCTGGCCGAGACATATGTATAATGTTTCATGTGATCACCCAAACCCCCTTAAACCTCCCAGCTTTAATGATTGAGGCCATGAGAGAAACACTGAATAGATCCAAGGCACATCTGCCTTTTGGTATGGCCCTCACACTGGTATTCAGGAGGTTTGGAGTTAGTTTTGAGGGAGAGGCATCTGCTAGGCTTTCTCACGCTGACACCATCAACCAACACACTCTGCACCGCATGGGATTCACTAGGATTGATGGTGGTTGGATCAAAGGTATAGAAGAAAGAGCTGAGGAGAGAGCTGAGGACAGAGTTGAGGACAGAGCTGAGGAAGAAGGTCCCTCATCACCTCTCCATGACTTCAGGGCAGCATCTCCAGACATCCAGTTTATTTCAGATCCAGAGGCTGGCCCTTCAGAGTCCACCAGGAGGCACACACCAGTTCAGCAGCCAGACAGCAGAGCACCTCCCTCAAAGTTCAGATTGGCTGATGATCAGATTGAGCTGATTTCTCAGCGTGTGGCTTCCTTGCTTTCTCGTCAGTGGAGCACTTCAGCTTTTGCACTGGGATCTACATCATTAGATGCATCTGATCAGACCTTGATCCCCCATATCTCCACTGTATTTCAGATGATCTCAGATCAGTCAGTTTGGATTCAGCAGCTCGAGGATTACATTTTGAGACTGACTGGGAGAGTACTTGACTTGCAGGGGCAAGTGTTAGCTCTGGCCCATCCACAGCCACAGGAGTGCACTATTGAGGTCACAGACCTAACTGCGGAGGCTGGCAGACTTAGAGGTGTATTGGAGGGTGGATTTGATTTCTTGAGGAGAGAGATCAGAGGCTCTAGTGAGCATGCTTCTACACAGTTCACTGCACTGCTTCAGTCTGTTTCGAGAGCTCTGAACCTTCTTGATACCATCAGGCTCTCTCTTGCAGTCCAGTCTATGGCTTCTCAGCCTTCAGGATCATCTCGCCCACCTACTCGTGCCAGCACCTCCACTCGTGGCAGAGGCAGACGGGGTAGAGGACGAGCCCTTGGTCGTGATCCATCATCTCCCCACCCCATCTCTGATACATCTGATTCTGATCCATCTAGTCATTGAGCTCTACTAGATCCTTGTAGCTAGCCTTGTCTGTTGTTCTTTCTAGGATCTATCTTTTGGGCCATGTAATGATATTAACTGGTTGACTTTTATATTATGGAATATGTATTGGAATAGCTATGATATCAATCACTTTTTGATTATGTATCTACTCTTTGACTTTTAATGTATGTCCTTTAAATTGAGTTCCTTTCAATTATGAGCGTGCTTAAAATACTATGAATTGCTAGTACTTAATGGTATATTTTATTTTATGATTGCTGTATTCAGGGGGAGTAAACATTAATGTCAGTAAAATTAATGATTAGTACAAGAAATTTCAAGAAACAAAAAGAGAAAATGTATTCAAAGAAAGAGGAGGAGTTAACAATGGTTGATGATGTCAAAAAGGAGGAGAAATTAAAAAAAAATATCAAAAGCAAGATTGATAAAAGACTTAAAAATAAAATGAGTGAATTGGGAGAAATTAAAGAAAAGTATCAAACTTTAAAATTACTTCTTAGACATGCTCTGATACACTTAAAATTTGACATGCTCTGATATACTTTAAAATTAATTCTTAGACATGCATTGATACACTTAATTGTTAAACTTGCTCTGATACTAAAATTAAATAATCAAATGAGAATGAGCGAATTTTCAAGATGCTAAAAAATTTGAAAAACAAGCAAATGAGCAAATGAGATATTTTCAAATATGCAATTTTCAAATCCTAAGGTAAATTCTGCTTTGCTCTGATAACAAAAATAAATTTTTTACTCTGATACCAAAATCACATAATCAAATGAGCAAATTTTCAAATCATTAAGCAATAGGCAAATTATTTATGCAAATGGGCACATGTATCACATGCCAAAAGAATCAATCTTCTTTTCAAGCAAATGCACTTATAAGTTGGGAGTAAATTTTCTATTTATCTTCAAACTACCTATAATGCATTTCATTCCTTTGAAATTCATGATCATTGATACATATAAATGCTTTTGTTCAAGTATTTTGTCATCATCAAAAAGGGAGAGATTGTTGCTCCTTAGATTGATTTTGATGATTACAAAGCAGTTGAAGGGGTACTAATATTTCTCACTTGAAAAAGACTTATTGCTCTTCAGGGGTAAAATTATAATTTTACCAAAACTCTGATTTGAAAGTATCAAATGATAGAACAAAAGATTTATGATCTACTGGTAAAAATTTCATTGATTTTGGACTTGTATTTTGAAAGATATGCATGATTGAAAATCATGAGTCGACCCATGAGTCGACTCATGGCACATGAGATGACTGGCACACTGAAATTCCTGACCGGCACAGACTTGGCACATCCTGTGAGTCGACCCATGAGTCGACCCCCAAGGCATGAGTCGACCCATGAGTCAACCTCTGTGGGTTTTAAGCCAGTTTTACAGAACCTTGCATCCCGTTCGATTCTGTGATGATTTTCCACAGAGGTCGACCCATGAGTCGACCCCCAGGCATGAGTCGACTCATGAGTCGACCCCTGTGATGGGATTTTTCTGTAACGGCTAGTTTTTAATCCATTTTAAATACTTTTATGCTCATTTATTGTGGTATAACGGCTCTATTTCAGCCTAGAATATTTTTCACTATTTCCTGAAGCTATAAAAGGGACAAAAAGGTGAAAATCTAAAAGAAGAAAAAGAAAGAAGAATCAAGAAGAGAGATTTTGAAAAAGAGATTTCAAGCAAACTTTTCAGTCCTAAGCAAAAGCTCACTCAAAGCATTCAAGAAGCCTTTGATCCAAGCTCACCAACTCCTCAAGTGCACATTCTAGTCTCCAACCACCTTGAGGAAATCTAAAAGGGTCTTCTTCTTCTTGAGTAAAGAGTATTTAAAGTCTCATACGCTCATTAAAAGAGCTTTCTTTGTGCTTACTTGTGCTATTCATTGTTATACTTTGTTTGTATTATTGTTTTTGTTTTGAAAGGGTTCCAAAACAAGGGAAGGTTGATCCGAACCTTGAATCGGAGTGTATTGGGTTGGCTTGTACCCGAAAAATAAGTGGTCTAGCTTGGGATAGCTAGAGTCGGAGTTTCTGACGTTTGTATTCGGGTTGAATACAAGATTAGTGGATTGGAATTCTCAAGTAGGAGCTTGGGGAGTGGATGTAGGTGCAAGGTTGGCACCGAACCACTATAAATCCTTTTGTTTATGATGTGCCTAATTGCTCTTCTTTAAATCTTCATTATTTTCTTGCATTCTAGCTTTTAGCCATTAGCCTTGAATTAAGTTTACTCTCCCTATTTATTTAGCTTTTGTCAAATATTTTTCATAAGTCATAAGTTAAGCTTAAAATTTTTAGAAACCCAATTCACCCCCCCCTCTTGAGTTGCATAGCTGGACAACAAGTGGTATCAGAGCTCGGTGCTCTAGCCCTACTTTGATCTTAACAATCAAAGAGCCAAAGATCTATGGTAACTCAAGTCGGCACTTCTCTAACCGAGGGGCAATCTACCAACCGACCTCCACTTTTCAATGGGTCTAATTACACCTATTGGAAAGCTCGGATAAAAATATTCATTCAAGCACTCGACTATGATATGTGGAGTATCATAGTGAACGGTCCTCACACACCCACTAAAATTATAGATGGAGTGGAATCAACCAAATCCGAGAAAGAATAGGATGAGGTTGATAAGAAAATGGCCCAATTAAATGCTAAAGCAATGAATGTTCTTTATTGTGCTCTTGATGCTAACGAATTTAATCGCATTTCTACTTGCTCATCTGCTAAAGAAATATGGGATAGGTTAGAAGTAACCCATGAAGGAACCAATCAAGTAAAGGAGTCTAAAATCAACATGCTTGTGCATAAATATGAATTGTTTAAAATGGAGCATGATGAGTCCATAACTGAAATGTTTACTCACTTTACTGATATTATAAATGGTTTAAAGAGTCTTGGTAAGTCCTATACTAACAGTGAGCTTGTAAGAAAGATTCTCAGGTCCTTACCAAGAACTTGGGAAGCCAAAGTGACCGCCATCCAAGAAGCCAAGGACTTGAACATTCTACCCTTGGAAGAGCTTCTTGGATCATTGATGACTCATGAGCTAAGCATGAAGCAACATCAAGAGGAAGAAGTCAAAAAGAAAAGAATAATTGCCCTCAAATCCACAGCTCTACCAGATGAAGAAACTGATGACACTGAAGATGAAGAACAGGATGAAGAGATGGCACTCATTACCTGAAGATTCAAGAAATTTTTGAGAAAAAGAAAACAAGGGATGAGGAAGAGGCCATTCACAAAAGGGGAACAGAGCAAAGAAAAAGAGAAAGACCAACCCCTTATCTGCTAC
This sequence comes from Elaeis guineensis, assembly GCF_000442705.2. Classification (NCBI taxonomy): domain Eukaryota; kingdom Viridiplantae; phylum Streptophyta; class Magnoliopsida; order Arecales; family Arecaceae; genus Elaeis; species Elaeis guineensis. Next base: position 46,960,554 of record NC_025997.2, read on the forward strand.
AAATACAAGAAGCCGAGATACTTCAAATCCGAATGCCCACAACTGAAGAAGGATCTCAAGAAGTACAAGAAGAAGGCCATGATGGCCACTTGGAGTGCGAGTGATGACTCAAGCTCCGAAGAGGAAAACTCAACCGAACAAGCCAACCTGTGCCTTATGGCACACGAAAATGAGGTAATTTCCGAAACTCCTAGTGACTTTACATTTGAAGAATTACATGAAGTTTTTTATGATTTAGTTGATGAATTAAAGAAACTAGGGATGAAAAATAAAGATCTAAAATTAAAAAATCAATCTCTATTGAAACAAAATGAAAATATTTCAATTGAAAAATCCACCCTGCTTCAAGAAAATTAAAGTTTAAAGAATGAAATTGTCAAGTTAAAACCATTAGTTGAAAAATTTACCTTGAGTTCAAATAAACTTAATATGATTCTTGAAAATCAAAAGGCCGTGTATGATAAGGCTGGACTTGGCTATAACCCCTTGAAGAAACAAAAATATCTGAAAAATATTTATGTAAACTCTTTAAGTAACAAGTCTTCTAATATTACTTGCTTCAAATGTGGTAGAGTAGGACATAAGTCATACACTTGCTTCTCAATCAAGTCTGTAAATTCAAATATAAAGAAAATATGGGTTCCAAAAAGAACCATTATAACTAACCAAAAAGGACCCAAGAAAATTTGGGTACCTAAAACAAAAACTTGACTTTTGCTTGCAGGTGTGTCTAGCATCCCAAGGAGGAAACAGGAAATGGTATCTTGACAGTGGATGCTCGAGATACATGACTGGTGATGAATCCCAATTCATCACTCTTCATGCTAAGAATGAAGGGATGGTCACCTTTGGAGACAATGGCAAAGGAAAGATCATCGGTATAGGTAACATTGGTATCACTCTCTCCAAATATATTGAAAATATTTTGTTAGTAGATGGTTTAAAGCATAATTTACTAAGCATTAGTCAATTTTGTGATAAAGGATATAAAGTTGTTTTTGAATCGTCTGTTTGCATTATAACTAGTCCTATTAATGATGGCATTAAATTTATTGGACATAGACATGGTAATATTTATATGGTAGATTTAAATGATTTAGCCAAAATAAACATGCAATGCCTAGTATCCTTGAATGCTAAAATTAATGAGACTAGAATTAATGTGATAAAAAATATCAAAATAATTTTTATTAATTCATAATTCATGTACATATACAAAAATGAGCACAACCGTCAACAGATTGACGATTGGCTTTGGGACACTATTCCCAACATCATGAGCTTGTCATTATCTAATAATGATCGGAGCGACAGAGTAGTAGCCATAGCTGCATAAAAGAAAATCAGACCTATATTAGTACATAAATTATTAATACTAAAAACTTAGACTTTAGTCTAAAATTTCTTCCAGTATTTTTACGAATTGGTAGCCTTAACCTCCAATTCGAAGAATTACTTTAATTCCTTAGTGGGTACTAGAATCCACACAGACTACACACGAGCCCAACTTTGGTTGGTCAACCCATGTGCATCTATGGGTAGGTTCATAACCAGTTGTTTCTCTAAACAACTTCTAGTAATTAATTTTGCCCCAGAACCTAATCAGTAGGCTTTGGCCTCCACTGAAAAAATCTGGTTAGGTCCAACCATTAACATGATTTGATTTGGTGAATCGGACCAATAAATGATCAAACCCAACTTAGGTCGGCCAACCTAACCACCATCAGAAAGACTCAAACCAAATTATCATACTATAAATGATAATTCTATTAGTCAATAAGCACCAGGCCTTTGGGCCTCCAATGATTATTAAACTAATGGACTCATTATCACTCACTTAATGAGAGGCTATGACTTAGTTATCAATATAACTTAATCATTTTTAGGACCTAATAATTTTTTTTTGAGGATTTTATTAAAGAATAGATGAGAAGAAAATATCCAGCCAATTTCAATCCTCCCACTAACTTCACCAAGTCAGATTAAAAAGGATTTACTTAAAGCTGGCATTAGAAGCATCTAAATCAGTCAAACTGATTTACCTAATGACATGGGTGAGTCCTAATCACTAAGTGATCTAATCAAAATCTAATTCACCAGGTTGGCCAGGTAAGTGAGATCAGTGGTGGGGATAAGCCATTAACTCGTTAGAGATCGAATCACTGTGAGTAGCTTCCGCTTAAAAATCACTGGTCAAACTGCCAAACTTACCTTAGACACCAACCGGTTCATTAGTTTTAATTTGATCAACTTAGTAAATAGGGTTCCACCGCGTAGCCATGAATTAAGTCCATCTTGGTCTAGTTAAAGACATGGACCCATTCAACTATAACTATTGAAGTTGAGTCTAGAGTATCCTTGACCTAATCTAATTCAACTTTTGATTAGATTTGACCAATTACTTTAATTTAGTCTATTTCTTTAAGCTAACCTTAGGTGTAACCCAATTATGGACCTAATTTATCTAACCCATTGACCCACAAGTTTATGCATTTGTCTTAGGTCTTAATTCACAATTCTAGACCTACTAGACAATACTTAATTCTTTTAATTAAGTATTTGGGCTGATGAGTCAGGGTTTGGCATTTTGAAAATAATTTTCAAATTTGAAAGGTTTTATTTTCTGTTCACCAAATATGTTGACTTATTACAAAAATATATCAGCACATTTCATAAATAGCAATCCTATTGCTAATTACATAACAGAAAATAACTTTATCAAAATAAATTATGAATATTCTTTTCGCTGCTTCATTTGCATGGGATATAATCGCATCGGCACCCCTACCATCATAGGAGAACCCATCGAATAGGAAGAGAGGGCTTTTAAACCTTACTTTTCTCCTATGACCGGACGGCCATGGCAACCAACCCAATTCGATTACTTGCTACTTAGATCAAGTATATCTAAATATATCAATTTTAAAATTTAAATTTTAAATTTCAAATTTTAAATTTTGAATTTCAAATTTCAAACAAATTTCAAATTTCAAACAAATTTCAAATTTCAAATTTTTGAATTTTAAATTTTGAATTTCAAATTTTGAATTTTAAATTCCCACAGACTCGGAAGTGCAGAAGCTTGGGGTTCATTTGTCTTCTGCTTGTAATTGCTGTGAGGAACGTCAATGTGAGACACCAGACTTTGAATTTCCAATTTAAAATTTCAACCAAATTTCAAATTTCAAATTTTGAATTTCAAATTTTTGAATTTTGAATTTCGAATTTCAAATTTTAAAATTCAAAATTTAAATTTTGAATTTTAAATTTTTGAATTTTAAATTTTGAACAACTTTCAAAATTCAAATTTTAAATTTTAAATTTTAAATTTTAAATTTTAAATTTAAACTTTTAGATTACAACTTAATCTACGCATGCAAATATATATATCATATCTAAGAACTCGCTCTGATACCATTTGTGGGGAAAATTCAGTGCATGGGTAAAATGGTAATTTTAAAACTTTTTCAAAATCACTATTTTACAGTAAAAATTATTAATTAATCTAATTAATTAGTAAAAATTTATCCTACACTAGGATCTAAATATGATATATAGCATGCATGCATTTAAATTTAAAATTCGAATTTGAACGGTAAACACTTTACTTAATGTGTTCAAAACACAATACCTTTGTGCGGGTAGTAGATCGCCGTAATCTGATCACCGTCGGAAGAGTCTGATCATCACGATGCAGCCACACAGTGTGTCTGGCCTCTGCGAATCGTCCACACGAAGCTTCCAGTCTGATCGACTCCTCACGAGTGCTAGCTTGTTGTAAAGCCCTTTCGATGGCCAATGCTGACGAACTCCTTCGATCGATGTCTATCGATTCTTTGGATGCTCTGGATCATCAGCAAATGTGCTTGAGAGGATGTTAAAGATCTTCCTAAAATTTAGTGGGCTCACGACACTCGTAGCTCACCTTCTCACTTCCCGAACTCCAAGCTGAAACCCTGAAGAACTCACTGAAACCCTGCGCATATTTTTTCTTTCTTTTCTTTCTTTTTCTCTTGGAAGGATATAGACCTTCACCTTACACACAAGGATTCCTCATGCCCAGATTTTCTCTCTAAAATTTTTCTTGCACACGCCCCACTCTTCTCCTCCTTTTAAAACAATGTCAAACGTCTTATCCATGTGAGAGGATAAAGATGAGTAATTGCACATTTTAATTCAAATCAAATTTTGAATTCAAATGGAAACCAATTTATCCCTATCCACTAAGGGTGTGAGAAGAGGAGGGCGTGGCTTAATTTGTGCATGAGTGATTTCATGAGAAATATTTTCTCGTGTAATAAATTGGGTGCTAAAAGAGGATAAGGTCAAGGCGCTAAGATTGGTTGCTCATTCAAATTCAAACTTTGTTTTGAATTTGAATGGCCAACCAATCATCCTTATCCACTCATTTGGTGCATTAAAGTAGGGTGTGAGGAGGGCTTTGCATGAGGAAAAATTCATGAGAACTTCCTTCTCGTGAATTTAAATGGGCGCAGTGGAAGTGAGGTGGCACAGGGAGAATGGGTCAAGGTGGTTTCATTATTTAAACCAACCTAATTGAACCAAATAAGTTAGGCCCAATTAGACTAATTTAAATCCAACTTAATTAGGTTTAATTAGGCTCAATAAAATTCTAATCAAATCAGGAATTGATTAAGCCCAACCCCTGATTAAATCAGGGACCAAACCATCTCAACGATTAGGTCAACTCTTAACCTAATCGGGTCAAACCCAACTGAATCCAATTCAATTGGACTTGATCCAAAAATAATTACTCAATCAAATTGAGTTAATTAGTGATCAAATCACTAATTAAACCTCTCATAAATATTGAGTCCAAATCCGATGGATAATCGGGCATCAGAATTCATCGATATGTAACCCTGATCGAAGAGTCACAAACCAGTGGGACTCTTAACCTCGGTACCCAAAATGTGTGGGACTCATGATCAGAGAATCTTGATTATCGATTACAGTCCCAGACACATAGGACTCATAGTCTACGAGCATTAGGATTCTTCATCAGCCATCAGATCAGATAGGAACCTCTAATGTGTGTGACCCCGTAGGTTCGAACCTAAGCCGGTAGCACAGGAACCAATTTCTGTACTAATCGAAGTGACTATCTAGCAATGGTACCCGACGATCGGATAGGTCGAATAGTCGCAATCGCAACACTCAAAACCTACGCGAATATGGTTACTATATAATTCATCCTTTTTACCTCTGTATTTAGGATGACTCAGGGTTAAACTGTCAATCCTGATTAGATCATCCGAATCGTGCTCAACTCAAACAGTCCTGTGACTCCTCACAAAGACTACTCTAGCCAAGGTTTTGCTAAATTGAAATACGACTGTACATAGCTCCTAAACTGAAGTGGTCAATCCCATCTTGACAAACGCACCGACAAGTCAAGTACTTGACTACACCCAGCAGCCTTCCGTCACTGAATTAGAAATTTAGGTAGTCCAGTGCCTAAGTGCAGTGAGTTGCTTGCAAGTCACCATGATGGTCTCAAGTTGGAGGGACATTTATATCCATATTCCATCGAAGCAAATCTTGACAGCAGAAATAGCTCCAGAGTCGGTCACGTTCAGTGCAGATGTACCCTTATATCTCACCTGTATACCATACCAGTGTCTCCACACTTATTGGTTAAGAGGACAACCAACCTATATGGCACACAACGACCTATGCTTGATAAACGTTGTCGTCCTTGGTAACAACGTATCATTTGATCGCGAACAGATTTAAGGACTAAACGATAAATCCTCCTTTGTCGAGTCTAAATAGTCCTAAGGACTTCACCACAACATAGGAGTTCATTAGAAGATGAAACATTTTGTGATGAAAAATACCAAAATAATTTTTATTAATTCATAATTCATGTACATATACAAAAATGAGCACAACCATCAACAGGCTGACGATTAGCTTTGGGATACTATTCCCAACAATATATTGATCTTATTTAATTAATTTCGATACCACATGATTACATATATTTTTATCGAATTGAAACATAAAATCACATTACTCATTTGGACTCTCAATCTGACTACGATAAGGATCTCACTAATGGGGCTAATGTGTTGGCACTTGACTAGTCCTAAAGGGTTCATGTCGCAAGAAGATGCGCATTATACCACAACCAAATACATGGTCCTAAAGTACATTATCGTATGATGATGCATGAGATATTACGAGAAGATGTAAAATATCATAGCTTTACTACAAGAAAAATATGGTCATAGCTCATGGCTAATGAGATGAGTAAGATATTTTCAAAGAACTTGGATTTATAAATGAAATTTGAATTTTAAGAAACAATAAATTTGGCATGCATGGTATTTTAGTAATGTTACATATCTAGATTTGGTATTGAACTACTAAATTTAAGTTATTTATTTTTTAATTAAATATTTAATCTAATATCTAGTTAATCAGATTAAAGTGTTCATTACTTACTGTGCCATCTAGCTTATTATTTCATATCTTACTATTTTTATAGATCTTGAGAATTAAGATAGCATGAGAATATATTTCGGGAGAGTAATTAGAAGTAGAACAATGATATCTTTATTTTAAATTAAAAATTATACTAAAATTTGATATAAGATCTCTTGAATGTCATTAGATTTTATGATATATTAAAGTTTAGATTTTAGTTAGTTAAATATTGAAATGGATTTATCGATTATTTAATTTCACTATTTGTTTCATATTATCATAATGAGATGCCTTGCATGCTCGTAGAGAGAATTTATTATAAGTATACAATGGTTGCGGCAACCCCGACTCACGCTCTTAGGTCAAGGGCATGACACACATGGCATTGAGAATAAACTCATCTTCTAAAACTTTTCCTTCCAAAAATTGTCATAATCTATCTTTGAGTCATAAGTCAGTAAAGAGCTTAGGATGACTACTCTTGATCTCTGATGGATGAATTGCTCATTGTATTATTGGTTACAGAAACGTCGTCCTTATTCAAGTTAAAACTAAAAAGTCCTATTCTGTGAAAACAAAGGAAACTAATTGCCAAGAATTGTTTATGAATGGCTTTTCTTCTTTTGTTACATAAAGGATCTGCACACCGATATTTCTATAGGTCAAGTGTTCCTTGATAGCCTACCTAAAATAAAACTACATGAGGATTCAAGCATGAAGAGACTCTTGTTGATCGTTTTGCAGGCTAAGCGGGCACAAAGGTGTGTTGAAACCTTTGATGTTCTTGAGATCTCACATGCCAAATTCAAGCCTGTAGTCGTTACAACAAAGTGGGAGACATTTGATCCCCCTCAACAGCAACGCAATGGGGATTTTATTACTAAGCATTCTCCCCAACTTTGTTCTGCTCTTTCATTCATTTAATGTATTTTATATCTCGTAGGCCATGAACAAGCAAAGTATATCCATACCTTCTGTCCACTGATCAGCTCAATAAAAGGTGCACCTTCTGCCATTCTTGGTTGATCACTTATATTTTCTAGCCACAGTATTTGTGTCAGCCATGTCAGAAATTATAAGTTGGGAAATAACATTGGCAAGCTTTTCTTGTGATCGTGACATAAGGATTAGTGTATTCACTATTTAGAAGCTTCCTTCCACACTCTAATTACACTAATTGTAGGCCCTACGACCAAAAGTAATGTGAAGTTTAATGTGACTTATCTACCAAATGCAGAGCAGAAAAATAATGAAGTGTGATCTCTGGTACCGTAACAGTTTCAGGCAAAATAGAACAGAGTCCTCGTCCTTCATTATATCAAAACAATGTTAACAAAAAAAATGACAAAGATAAAGAAAAATATAGCCCTCCCCAATTTTTTCTTCTGGGCTCTAAACAGCTCTAGCTATATCCTTAAGTACATCCTCTACAGTTGTCTAAAGATTATTTTCTTTATTATGAGTTCAGGTAGTGTCCTCGGACAAAATGTAGGATAGTTGTAGTACTGTGCCACTTGACCATCTGCTGGCTTCCTCATAACTCTGTTGTTGATAATTGTCACCCATGTGCTTGATTCACAACTCTGGCCATCAGTAAAGTCTTTAGAGTGACTGAATTTGTCAATTGGGATACCCTTGTGCATGACTTATATGATTGTTATGAAGTATCTTTGCGGTTTGAATGGTGGAGCCAGAAGGGTTGCTTGAAAGAGATTCATCATGTGTGACCCCCAAGTTGAAGTCAATTTGAAGTAATGGTATGAATGCCATCACCAAGACATGATGTCAGTCGATTTCAGCTGCTGACGAGATGGTTCATCTACCCAAGTCCTTTTTGATGACATGATTCTTGTTCATGAATACAGAAATGTGATTTGGATCTAGTTTGTATACTTGTTTCAACTTTTAGCTTTCCCTTCTATTTATTTTCATAATTTCATTCAAAGTTCTTGAAACCTCACAAACTCCTACCAATGTAAGGACTTCATACAATGATACAAATATTCATTTACTCACTAAGTTAATATTATCAGTGAATATAGATTCGCATTTTTTTTTTTTTGATACAAATATAGATTCATTTTCAGTTGCTCTTAATTCTCTTATATGGCATGAAGATTCAAGGTGTGTGGAAGCAAAAGTTTATTAGGAAGAGAGAAGCAACACCTGTAATTGTTTTTCACTTTTTTCCTTAAATCCTCAAAGACCTAAATAGGATATTAATTCTGTTTAAAAATAAAAAAAAATTATGTTTGAAATGATTGCGAATTATCATATTGTTTTACAAAATACTATATGTAAATGCTTCAAAGATACAATGCTTGAAGACTAGATAGGATATTAGTTCTATTTTTAAAAAAAAAATCATTTAGATCAAGTAGTGAACAACAAAAATAAACAAACTGACTATTGAACAATAGCATACAACAATATGTTAAAAAATAAGTTACAAATTTTAGACATAACGTATCATTGCAAAAGAAAAATATATCATTTTATTTAACAAAAATAAGATAAATATAAATCATTAATGTAGGATATATTAATTAGAACTAGAACTAAGCATGCCCAACCAGCCGATTCTGTTAGATAGGATGGGACAACACTTTCGCACAAAAGAAGGATTTACCTCGCCCGCTTGGTGCGAATCCATCATTGGATCATCCACTGTGCAGATCTCAAATCGCTTCAGCCTCCAACATTCATCCATCCACACAGATTGCAAAGCGATCAGTGGATGATCTCAATGCACAACCCAATCCAAGGCAAACATGATGACGTGGAGTTCTCAAAATGACGCTCATCAGGGGAGAAAATAAATAAAAAGGGACTACCAACCCAACCCAAATTAGAAAAACAAATCAACTTTATACCTGCACTAGAACCACAGCGATTATGCAAGGAAAATGCATCTTGGGTCCCCACAATAAAAAACACTCGCGGAAAAAAAAAAACTAACCAAACAATATACATCATGGGATTTGAAAAAGTCTCTACCTTCAGGTAACCGCAGATTAATTTAGGGCTAGTAGCATATAGACCATCCTGGTTTCCAAACCCCGAGAGGTTCAGGAACCAACTAATATATCCCACCCCACAGCCCAAAGACCAGCAGATGATAACTTTTCTACCTAGACTCCATCGGCTGTGCTCCGATCTTCTCCACCCCCTCCATCTCCTCTCCATTTCGCGCAACCCGTTTGGATGACTACTGTCATGGCCCGGCCCAAGTAACAAACTCCAGCCCAAACAAAAAAAAAATAGAGGAGAACACTCACTTCGGGAGTCTTCTTCCTCCTCTCACCGTCTCCCAACCGGAGTTAGAAAGAGGTCCACTCTAACTCTATTTAAGAGGGAGAACCCTCCCCTCTCCCTCTCACCGGAGAACCCGAAGTCCATCAGCAGCAATCGTCAGAAAATCATCATGAAAGACTGACTCTGTGCCCGTCTAATTTTCACGCCGAAAAGCTTCACCGGCGTCGAAGGTGAGCCTCCTCCCCTTCCTCTCTTTTCCTCTTTTCTTCCCGTGCCCGTGTGCACGATCGCCGGTGACCGGAGTCGCCGGATTTTGTTGCGGAAGAAACCTCTATTTTTACCCTCTTTTCTTTGATTTTTCGAACGCCGATGGTCGCCGTCGGCCACCAGTTTGGGTCCTTCTGAACCGCCCGTCGTCGTCCTTTTATCACCGGCCAGTCTCGTACCGATCGACAGTCGATCGGTCGACTAATCGAGGGAATTGTGAGGTCCCCTGTTTCGGCCCAAAAGAAGCCGTGGGAAGAAGAAGGGAGAAAAAGAAAAAGAAAAAAAAATAAAAAAAGAAATAAAAAGAAATAAAAAATAAAAAAAAATAAAAAAAATAAAAAATATATATATAGACTCTCTCCCCCCTCTTTTCTTCTCTTTCCTTTCTCTCTCTAGATTATTTCTCTCTCCTAAGATTTTTTAGAATTTTGAGAAGAATGATGATGAATTTAAATAATTCTAATGATGAATTTTTTATCTGCGATCGTCGGACGGTACACCGACACCCACTTTGATCAGATTAGGTATTTTTAAGATTCTATTTTTCATGATTTTATTGAATTATTCACATGATAATCTTAGCATGATTTGATCTGATCGATCGGATTTATTGAATCATATTGTCTGAGGAGTCCAAGATAAATTTTCTCTCTCTAAGCCATTTCTCTCTCGATCGATTTCTCTCTCTAAAAAAAAGATTAGTCAATCAAAAAATTTTTTTTAATATTTTTGATCTAATGAAGAATCCTGATCTATGATTGTCGGACAGCATACTGGCACCCACCTTGATCCGATCAAATATCTTTAGATTTTATCACCCATGATTCTATTGAATTATTCATGTGATAATTTCAGCATGATTTGGTTAATTTATCTTGATCTGATCAATCAAATTTGTTAAACCTTATCGTCTGATTAGTACAGATTCATCTTCATGAATTTCTCTCTCTAGAATTGTATCTCTATAGAAGTTTATTTTTTTAAAATTTATCCAAAAAAAAAATTTATTTTGATGAGTTTGAATGATTCTAGTGAAAGTATTCTGATCCATGGTTGTCAGATAGTATGCCAGCACCTTGATCAGATCATGAATCCTTAGATTTGATCATCCATAATCCCGATCTAGCCATGACTTGATTTGATCATGTTGATTTCACCAATCGAGATATTGGACCAATTGTAATGTTGGATTGCATCACCTGATCAATTCGAATTGTATCTAATGAGTTTTTTCTCCTCTGATTTTCTCTCTCTACTTGATTTTATGAAACCAATGAAGAAATCTTGATCCTATCACTTCGAATCCGATTTGATCTGATAGTCAAACTTTGGATCGTCTATGTCCTAATTAGATTTTGATTAGATGAAATTAGATGATCGGACCCAATCTAAACCGTTGAAATATGGTATTCGTATTTGTTGGGTATAAAATACCCCCCAGCCGAAGTTCGTGTCAGGAGTAACCCTCCAGGGGTTCTACCGACATCCGACCTTCTGCGACATCTTTTCGAACCTCTCCGACGGCCGAGCCTCCGCAACGTTCCCAAGTTCTGTCGATGGATAAACTCCCACCAGTGTAGGCTGGATTCTCCACGACGGGCGGACTCCACCCAAGTTTCTGTGGTGGTCGACCACCTTCTAGTCTTCGTCCGGACTCCTACGGGAGCCGGACTTCTTCCCCGAACTCCGACTGCAGGTAGTCTTCATCCGGACTCCTACGGGTGCCGGACTTCGTCCCCGACTCCGGCTGCAGGAAGACTTCATCCGAACTCCTACGGGAGCCGGACTTCGTCCCTGACTCCGACTACAGGAAGACTTCATCCGGACTCCTATGGGAGCCGGACTTCGTCCCCGACTCTGGCTACAGGAAGACTTCATCCAGACTCCTACGGGAGCCAGACTTCATCCCCGACTCCGGCTGCAGGAAGACTTCATCCGGACTCCTACGGGAGCCGGACTTCGTCCCCAACTCCGACTGCAGGAAGATTTCATCCGGACTCCTACGGGAGCCGGACTTCATCCCCGACTCTGGCTGTAGGAAGATTTCATCCGGACTCCTACGGGAGCCAGACTTCATCCCTAACTCTGACTGCAGGAAGACTTCATCCGGACTCCTACCGGAGCCGGACTTCATCCCCGACTCCGGCTACAGGAAGATTTCATCCGGACTCCTACGGGAGCCGGACTTCGTCCCTGACTCCGACTGTAGGAAGACTTCATCCAGACTCCTACAGAAGCCAGACTTCGTCAACGACTCCGACTGCAGGAAGACTTCATCCGGACTCCTACGGGAGCCGGACTTCGTCCCCGGCTCTGACTGCAGGAAGACATCATTCGGACTCCTACGGGAGCCGGACTTTCGTCCAGAACTCCTGTTGCAGGTAGACCTCATCCGAACTCTTATAAAGGCCAGACTCTGAACTTCTACTGCAAGCAATCTACCCCGAGCTTCTGCTACAAGCGGTCTACTTCAAATTTCTACTACGAGCGGTCCGCGTCGGATTTTCACTATAAGCCTTCACCCGAGCTCCCATTGTGGATGCATTCCTTTCGGATCTCCATTGCAGGCAGGCTTCGGCCGAGTTCCCTCGACAAATAATCCCCATCCGAGCTTCTATGGAGATCGAACTCCGATCGAACTCCTTTAGTGGATAGACTCCGGACGAACTCCTACGGCACACGGATTGCAGCAGCTGGACCCCTCCAGCGGATGAACCTCTCCAGCGCCATCCGACATCCGCTACCAGTCGACCCTTTGCCGAATTCTGTGTGAAACTAAACTTCATCTATGGAAAGCCTCTGACTGAGCTCCTACAGCGAATGGCCCTCGCCTGTAGTATTAACGCCCAACAGCACCCAACGGTAGAAGGCTCGCCAGCAACATCCGAGCTCCTCTCAGATGGATAGCTACCTCTCTCCACCAGACGCTTCAACTGAGCTTCGGTCGACAGGCCTGGACTCCCTGACAGGCTACAGTAATGGCCACGACTCTGCTCCACCTCCTGCGATGGATTCCGCGCAGCTCCACCACTCCTCACAACAGGCTCCACGCGGCAGGCCGCAGTAATGGCCACAACTCTGCTCCACTTCCTGCGACGGATACCGCATGGCTCCACAACTCCCTGGCAGGCCACAGTAATGGCCACGACTCTGCTCCACTTCCTGCGATGGATTTCGCACGGCTCCTCCACTCTCTGGCAAGTCATGACAACGGATGCCGCTCCACTCCCCGCGACTGGCTCCACGTGGCAGGCCACAGTGATAGCCACGACTCCACTCCATCACTCTTCATAACAAACTCCTCCTGTCCCCGAACGACCCACTACCAGGCAGTTGCAGACGTCGCTATCAGTCTGTTGTACCCTCCACCTATAAAAAGGGGACCCCAGATACGTTATTCTCTAAGCTCTAATTTCCATCTCGAAACTCTGCTAAAATTTTTGTTCGAGCACTCCATTCTTGTTGAGGCAGAGAACTGACTTGAGCGTCGGAGGGTCTTGCCGGAGCAACCCCAACTCCGGTTTAGACTTCCTTTGCAGGTCCCAGCGGCGACCGCGACTCCCCCGACTCCAGCTTCTCCGACACCGGTGGATTTTTGCACCAACAGGATTGGCGCTAGAGGAAGGGTTGTGTCTTCACAGTACCCTTGTTCTTGAAGGAGCGCTCAACGGGACCACCTCCGATTATCTTCTCCGACATCCTCCACTAGATCCTCGCCCGATGCCTCCCCGCAAAGCATCCACTCGGCGATCCACGACCTCCGCAATCAGATCTCAGGCTCCGGCCTCACCTCCAGTTTTCCAGCCTCCTCCTCCTCCTCCGGTGACAGCAGTCGGCATGGAGCAGTCCGATGATCGGCCTCCGATCGATTTGGCCAACACCATCTCGGGAGAATCCCGGCAAGGAACAACCGGTGTATTGGCCGGACCTCCAAAGCGACAAAGGATTGAGGAATCCATAACCTTTACTGAAGAAGACGCTCGGAGAGTTCAATTCCCTCACAACGATGCGGTTGTAGTTTCTTTAAATATAGCCAATTACGACGTGCGCCGCATTCTTGTCGACAATGAAAGTTCGGCCGATATTTTATTCTATGACGCCTTCTCAAAAATGTCCATCCTTGATGGTCATTTGGGGCCGATTAGCTCCCCTCTGGTAGGGTTTACCGGCGATGCTGTCACGGTGGAGGGGGTAATAACTTTGACTGTAGCTGTGGGTCGATATCCAAGATAATCCAGGACTTTGGTGGATTTTCTGGTGGTGAAGGCGTCGTCAGCCTACAACGCAATCCTTGGCCGACCTGGCCTCAATGCTCTCTGGGCTGTGGTGTCAACCTATCATCTGAAATTAAAATTTTCTACTAACCAGGGGGTCGGAGAAGTCAAGGGAGACCAGGCCCTGGCCAGACACTGCTACAACATAGCCTTGCAAAGAAGTGACCAATCTGATCTCTGTCCGGTTGATGGATTGGACGCCCGCGATGATCTCGCTGAGGAAAGGGGCGGCCCAATTGAAGATCTGGTTTCGATCCCTTTGAATGATGGGAATACGGAGCATGTGGTGAAGATCGGCTCCAACTTGGGGGAAGAGGTGCGGACGCACCTTACTGATTTCTTACGAAAGAATGCGGATGTTTTCGCTTGGGTTCCAGCAGACATGCCGGAGATTGACGCAGAAGTCATGGAACATCGTCTGGCCGTCGATCCAAAGCATCGATCGATGAAAGAAAAAATCTGAGGTCATGCACCGGAGAGGCAGAAAGCGATAGCTGAGGAAGTAGATAAACTCCTGAAAGTCGGATTCATTAGAGAAGTCAATTATCCTGACTGGATTTCCAACATCGTCCTAGTCAAAAAGGCAAACGGTAAGTGGAGGATGTGTATAGACTTCAAAAAGCTGAATAAAACCTGTCCAAAGGACATCTACCCTTTGCCCAGGATTGATCAACTGGTGGATGCAACCTCGGGCCATGAGCTTCTCACCTTTATAGATGCATTCTCTGGCTATAATCAAATTAGAATGGCATCGAAAGATGAAGAAAAGACTGCTTTCATTACTAACCATAGTCTTTACTGTTACAGGGTCATGCTTTTCGGCCTCAAAAATGCAAGTGCGACCTATCAGCGGCTAGTGAACAAAATCTTCAAGGAGCAGATCGGCCGCAACATGGAGGTCTATGTGGACGACATGCTCGTGAAAAGCAAATCTTTAGCGAACCACATCACCGATCTCGAGGAGACCTTCGGCGCCCTCCGAAAATATAAGATGAAGCTGACCCGACTAAGTATGCTTTCGGAGTGACCTCGAAAAAGTTCCTGGGCTTCATGGTATCGGGGCACGGGATTGAAGCCAATCCAGAGAAAATTCATGCCATCCAGGAGATGGCCGCCCTGAAGTCGATAAAAGAGGTTCAGCACCTTACAGAGAGGGTGGCAGCTCTGAATCACTTCGTTGTGAGGTCGGCCGAACGGTGCTTATCCTTCTTTCAAACCCTCAAGCGGCCGAGGAACTTCTGTTGGACCACTGAGTGTCAACAGGCATTCGAAGAACTAAGGAGCTACCTCGACTCGCCTCCGCTATTGGCGAAGCCCGAGCTAGGGGAGGAGCTGTTCTTGTACCTGGCGGTCTCCCCTATGGCTCTCACAGCAGTTCTTGTTAAGGAAGAAGCAAAAATTCAACGGCCAATCTACTACATCAGTCGCACGTTGAGAGACGTCGAAACCAGGTATACTAAATTAGAGAAACTAACTTACGCCCTGTTGACTGCAGCCCGGAGGCTCCGACCTTACTTTCAAGGGCACACCGTAACGTTGCTCACCGACCAGCCGATCAAGACGGTTCTGCACCGGGCAGATGCCTCCAGGAGGATAGCAAAATGGACGATCGAGCTCACAGAATTCGACATCAACTATCAACCTAGACCGACAGTGAAAGCCCAGATATTGGCAGATTTTATAATAGAATGCATTATCTCGGAGGAGGCCGAACCTGAACAAGGTGAAATTGACGGCCTAGAGCCCCGATCGAACTCCTCTGAAGAAGAAGCAGACCTCCCTGATTGCTTTTGGTCCCTCTACATGGACGGATCCTCCAACATGTCGGGCGCAGGCGCGGGCCTGATCTTGATCAGCCCGGAGGGGATCGTCGTGGAGTACGCGCTACACTTCGAATTCTCCGCAATAAATAATGGAGTGGAATACGAAGCTCGGATCGCAGGATTGAGGATCGCCAAAGAATTGGGAGTAGAGCGGCTCCAAGTTCACAGTGACTCCCAATTGGTAGTGGGACAAGTCAGCGGAAACTACGAAGCACGAGAGGATAGCATGGCTAGGTATCTTGAAAAGATAAAGGAGCTCATCCCCGCCTTTAGTAGCTTCAACATCAGGCAGATTTCAAGAATAAAAAATACCAGGGCCGATCTTTTCTCCAAGCTGGCTACCCTAGCTCCGGTTGAATTGCCCAAGGGTGTTCTCTTTGAAGTTCTGAAGTGCCCAAGTATGGAAGAATTGCAGTCCGTGATGGAAATTGACCATGAGTCCAGTTGGATCAACCCACTGGTGGCATATCTCAGAGACGGAGTTCTCCCTCATGATGCAAAAGAAACTCGGAAGCTCAAAAATCAAGCCTCCCGATACATCCTTTATGAGGATAAGTTGTACAAGAGATCATACTCTTTGTCCCTTTTAAAATGTCTCCGACCTTCGAAAGCTGACCACGCCTTGTGGGAGGTGCATGAAGGAATCTGCGGGAGCCATCTGGGGGCTAGATCCTTATCCCACAAGTTGCTCCGCCAAGGATATTACTGGCTGATGATGTATCGTGACTCCATTGAATACGTCAGAAAGTGTGACCGATGTCAGAGATATGCCAACATCCAGAGACAGCCCGCCGCCGAGCTTACACCCTTGAGCGCCCCATGGCCGTTCGCACAATGGGGAATAGATATCCTTAGACCCTTTCCCATGGCGTCGGGGCAGAGGAAGTTCCTCCTGGTAGCAATAGACTATTTCACCAAGTGGGTTGAAGCCGAATCGCTGGCGAAAATCACAGAAGCTAAAGTGCAAGACTTCATCTGGAAGTCAATCGTTTGCAGGTTCGACCTGTCGAGAACCCTAATTACTGATAATGGGCGGCAATTTGCGGGAGCGAGATTCATCGAATTTTGTGAAGACCTAAACATCTCCCACAACTTCACATCGGTAGCCCATCCTCAGGCCAACGGCGAAGCCGAAGTGACCAACAGAACTCTGCTGCAAGGAATCAAGACAAGGCTCGAAAAAGTGAAGGAAACTTGGGCAGACGAACTTTATCATGTGTTGTGGGCATACCGAACTACCCAAAGACTGCCCACAGGGGAGACTCCCTTCGCTCTAGCCTTCGAAATGGAGGTTGTTATCCCAATTGAGCTCAAACTCCCATCGGCACGAGTCATGGCATTCAACGAACATCACAATTCGCAAGGTCTTAAAGCCAACCTTGACTTGTTGGAAGAAAAGCGAGAGGTAGCCCAAGTTCGGATGGCAGCCTACAGACAAAAAGTTGCCTGCTATTACAATTCTCGAGTAAAAAATGAAGTCTTTAAAGCAGGAGACCTAGTGCTTCGACGAGCCACTGTCTCGCAACCTCAGGATCGAGGGAAGCTTGCCCCGAATTGGAAAGGCCCGTACGAAGTCAAGGAAGTAGTCTGGCCTGAAACTTATTACCTCAAGGAGCTTGAAGGAGCAGACCTCCCGCGACCATGGAGCTCAAAAAACTTACGAATGTATTACCGATAGCTTTATTTTAAATAAAAGTTCTATATCCACATGCCTTCTCTCTTGGCACGAGCCTATATCGACAGGACAATCGAAATAAACCGTATCGGGTGCAGGAGGAGAACCTCGCCCTAACATGAGTAAAGTCGAAGGCCCGGTTACACTTAGACCGGATGGGGGTAGAGGCCCAGCAACGCCCATATGTGCCCCCACAGCCCTGTTAGGGATAGGAGGAGAACCTCGCCCTAGCAGGAGCAAAGTCGAAGGCCCAGTTCTACTTAGATCGGACGGGGGGAGAGGCCTTACAACACCCATATGTGCCCCCACAGCCCTGTTAGGGACGGAAGGAGAACCTCGCCCTAGTAGGAGCAAAGTCGAAGGTTCGGTTCTATTAAGACCGGACGGGGGGAGAGGCCTTACAACGCCCATATGTGTCCCCACAGCCCTGTTAGGGACAGGAGGAGAACCTCGTCCTAACATGAGCAAAGTCGAAGGTCCGGTTACACTTAGACCGGATGGGGGGAGTGGCCCAGCAACGCCCATATGTGCCCTAACAGCTCTGTTAGGGACAGGAGGAGAACCTCGCCCTGGCAGGAGCAAAGTCGAAGGCCTGGTTCTACTTAGACCGGACGGGGGGAGAGGCCTTACAACACCCATATGTGCCCCCACAGCCCTGTTAGGGACAGGAGGAGAACCTCGTCCTAGTAGGAGCAAAGTCGAAAGCCCGGTTCTACTTAGACCGGATGGGGGGAGAGGCCTTACAACGCCCATATGTGCCTCCACAGCCCTGTTAGGGACAGGAGGAGAACCTCGCCCTAACATGAACAAAGTCAAAGGCCCAGTTACACTTAGACGGGATGGGGGGAGAGGCCCAGCAATGCCCATATGTGCCCCCACAGCCCTGTTAGGGACAGGAGGAGAACCTCGCCCTAACATGAGCAAAGTCGAAGGCCCGATTACACTTAGACCGGATGGGGGGAGAGGCCCAGCAACGCCCATATGTGCCCCCACAGTCCTGTTAGGGACAGGAGGAGAACCTCGCCCTAGCAGGAGCAAGGCCGAAGGCCCGGTTATGCTTAGATCGGATGGGGGGGAGAGGCCTTATAACGCCCATATATGCCTCCACAGCCCTATTAGAGACAAGAGGAGAACCTCGTCCTAACCGGAGCTGAAACCGATTACGTTAGAAATAGAAGAAGAACCTCATCCCGACACCAATTAAGGTCTGGTCATCCAAGATCAGACAAGAAAAAGAGAGCCTTCCCAGTGACCCCTCCACGCTCCCGCGACCCCACTAAGAGCAAAGGGAAAACCCTCACTCGAGAAAAGAAAAAGAAAAAGGAGGGAGGGGTTAAAAAGGGAAAGCGACGAACTACATCGACGACAAATGGAAAATAAATTACATCAAAAATATGAAGAACCTCGTCTCAGCGAGGATGGGGGTTCTCATCAAAATCCTCGATCTCTAAAAGAGCTCTCAACACAGGCTAGGGATAAGACGGCTTCCTCGGAGTGACAAGAAGCTCAGACCTCCGAGCTCGAACCCTGAAAGGGGGCATCAAACTCGAGTGGTCCCGGGCAAACCTGCGGCCATAAGCAAAAGGACGGGTCAATGCGACGACGATCGGGTACCTCCG
Source organism: Elaeis guineensis (assembly GCF_000442705.2). Classification (NCBI taxonomy): domain Eukaryota; kingdom Viridiplantae; phylum Streptophyta; class Magnoliopsida; order Arecales; family Arecaceae; genus Elaeis; species Elaeis guineensis. Next base: position 46,979,920 of record NC_025997.2, read on the forward strand.
AATGACACCGATATCAAGCAAGGCAAAAGCTAAAAGAAGCTCGGCAAATGATAACTCAACATGCGAGTAAAAGAGGTAACGGAAGATTCCCCTCTCATGTCATCAACTAAGTACGCATTACAGGGCCCTTAAGGCTAGAGAAGAAAGATGGCAAGAAAGGCAAGCCGACGTGGCGACGACCAGGAACCTCCAGACGGCATCGGCACCAAAAAAAAAAAAGAAGAGAAGGAGAGAGATGAGGGGGAATACAACAATAACAATAGTGAATGAAAGAAGTTCGGCAGGCGATAATTTGACGTAAAATGCGGACGAGGTAACAAAAATCTCCTTTTCATTCTCGATTAACAAGATGTACGTTACAAGGCCCTGAGGATCGAAGAAAAAGAACATTACTACAAGACTCGAAAGGAATACATTGGAGACCACTTCAAGCTTTTGACTTCTCTTTTCGGTTTCGTCCTTCTCAACAGTATTTTCCAGTGCATGTGATAAACCCCTTGGCTCTCACCCCCCGCCTCATTCCGCTCCATTGCCGAAACCCCAACCCTAGGGGGAAAAGGGGGGGATAGAATTCAAGGGGCAACGATAGCAACGGCGACGGCGATGACGACCTGTATCGGGAAGAACCGAAAGTATCCCGGAGGCTGCGATGACGCCGGAGGCATGCACCACCACCGCGTACTCCACGACAACCACCATCCTAGGTACTCCGGCAAGGTCGGCATGCGCTACTTCCACCGTCCCCGCAACAAGTTCTACTGTCCCACCGTCGGTGCCGACCGCCTCTGGTCCCTCGACCCCGACGACGTCAAGAAACCCGCCACAGCTTATGACGACAACTCTGCCCCCTTGATCGGTGTTGCCCTGTTCAACTCTTTGAAATTCTCGGGCGGAATGCGCTCACCAGCCACTGTTTTCCCCCTCCTACTCCTCTCGATCCGTAGCATCCTCTCGAGATTGGCCTCCGGGGCAGAAGCCCCGACGGGAGAACTCCTCGAAAGGGCTCGAAGGACTGAAGGCGGTGGGGAGCCGGTAAAGATTGGCGTGAAGAATGCTTAGAGTCAAAAGGATGCCGATGGGGTGGCTAAACTCTCAGGCAGAAGAAAGGCGTCGACTCTCAGGCGAGGAGAAGTCCCCGGAGGGAAGGAGGGGGCTTAAATAAGCGACGGGGCCTGGCACAGTTATGGTGGCGGATATCCCTAGGTCAACCAATGCCCGCCACGTGTCCCACTCACCGTGGCGTAGGGCTGACCGCTGGCGGGACCATTATGGTGTGGCGCTTGGGACTACGCTCCAGTGAAAATTCTGAAAGGACTCTTCAGATCACCCTAATTAGAAAAAGACTCCAACACGCGCGTATTAAATGCCAGGATATCTGAAGGCGATCGTGCACAGGATTCAAGGGGACAACTTCGGCTGTAAAAAATTCTCTGTACTTCCTTCATTCGAAACTCGAACTCGAAAGTAGGAGGACTGGTGTTGGGTATAAAATACCCCCCAGCCGAAGTTCGTGTCAGGAGTGACCCTCCAGGGGTTCTACCGACGTCCGACCTTCGGCGACATCTTTTCGAACCTCTCCAGCGACCGAGCCTCCACAACATTCTCAAGTTTTGCCAACAGATAAACTCCCATCAGTGTAGGCTAGATTCTCCACGACGGGCGGACTCCACCCAAGTTTCTGTGGTGGTCGACCACCTTCTAGTCTTCGTCCGGACTCCTACGGGAGCCAAACTTCCTTCCCGAACTCCGACTGCAGGTAGTCTTCATCCGGACTCCTACGGGAGCCGGACTTCATCCCCGACTCCGACTGCAGGAAGACTTCATCCGGACTCCTATGGGAGCCGGACTTCGTCTCCGACTCCAGCTGCATGAAGACTTCATCCGAACTCCTATGGGAGCCGGACTTCATCTCCGACTCCGACTGCAGGAAGACTTCATCCGAATTCCTACGGGAGTCGGACTTCGTCCCCGACTCCGATGCAGGAAGACTTCATCCGGACTCCTACAGGAGCCGGACTTCGTCCCCGACTCTGGCTGCAGGAAGATTTCATCCAGACTCCTACGGGAGCCGGACTTCATCCCCGACTCCGGCTGCAGGAAGACTTCATCCGGACTCCTATGGGAGCCGGACTTCGTCCCCAACTCCGACTACAGGAAGACTTCATCCGGACTCCTACGGGAGCCGGACTTCATCTCCGACTCCAGCTGCAGGAAGATTTCATCCGGACTCCTACGGGAGCCAGACTTCGTCCCCGACTCCGACTGCAGGAAGACTTCATCCGTACTCCTACAGGAGCCGGACTTCGTCCCATACTCCGACTGCAGGAAGACTTCATCCGTACTCCTACAGGAGCCAGACTTCGTCCCATACTCCGACTGCAGGAAGACTTCATCCGGACTCCTACGGGAGCCGGACTTCGTCCCCGGCTCCGACTGCAGGAAGACTTCATCCGAACTCCTACGAGAGCCAGACTTCCGCTCAGAACTCCTGTTGCAGGTAGATCTCATCCGAACTCTTACAAAGGCCGGACTCTGAATTTCTACCGCAAGCGATCTACCCCGAGCTTCTGCTACAAGCGGTCTACTTCAAATTTCTACTACGAGCAGTCTGCATCGGATTTTCACTATAAGCCTTCACTCGAGCTCCCATTGTGGATGCATTCCTTCCGGATCTCCATTGCAGGCATGCTTCGGCCGAGTTCCCTCGATAAATGATCCCCATCTAGGCTTCTATGGAGATCGGACTCCGACCGAACTCCTGTAGTGGATAGACTTCGGACGAACTCCTACGGCACATAGATTCTAGCAGCTGGACCCCTCCAACGGATGAACCTCTCCAGCGCCATCCGACATCCACTGTCGGTCGATCCTTTGCCAAATTCTGCGTGAAACCAAACTTCGTCTACGGAAAGCCTCTGACTGAGCTCCTACAGCGAATGGCCCTCGTTTGTAGTATTAATGCGCAACAGCACCCAACGGTAGAAGGCTCGCCAGCAACATCCGAGCTCCTCTCAGATGGATAGCTACCTCTCTCCGTCAGACGCTTCAATCGAGCTTCGACCAACAGGTCTGGACTCCCTGACAGGCCACAGTAATGGCCACGACTCTGCTCCACCTCCTGCGATGGATTCCGCGTGGCTCCACCACTCCTCACAATAGGCTCCACGCGGTAGGCCACAGTAATGGCCACAACTCTGCTCCACTTCCTGTGATGGATATCGCGCGGCTCCACCACTCTCTGGCAGCCCACAGTAATGGCCACGACTCTGCTCCACTTTCTGCGATGGATTTCGTGCAGCTCCTCCACTCTCTGGCAAGTCACGATAACGGACGCCGCTCCACTCCCCGCGACAGGCTCCACGTGGCAGGCCACGGTGATAGCCATGACTCCACTCCATCACTCTTCGTAACAAACTCCTCCTAGCTCCGAACGGCCCACTACCAGGCAGTTGCAGACGTCGCTATCAGTCTGTTGCACCCTCCGTCTATAAAAAGGAGACCCCAGATATGTTATTCTCTAAGCTCTAATTTTCATCTCGAAACTCTGCTAAAATTTTCGTTCGAGCACTCCATTCTTGTTGAGGTAGAGAACTGACTTGAGCATCGGAGGGTCTTGCCGGAGTAACCCCAACTCCGGTTTAGACTTCTTTTGCAGGTCCCGACGGCGATCGCGACTCCAGCTTCTCTGACGCCGGTGGATTTTTGCACCAACAGTATTCTTTCTGATTATTGAATTTGATTTCGTATAGATATCATTGACACCTGATAATCAGATATTGTGATATGATTTATGAACTGAAGAATTTTGGAAGAAAATTTATAGAATTATGTGGATTTATTGGAATACGTTTGAGGTAAGTAATGTTTCATTTTTTCTAGATTTATCAACAAATTATAATATATTTTTTTCTGACATGATTTATGAAACGATGTATGGATTGAATGAATGATATTTTGTTATGAAAATATCATATTTTGATATGTTATGGTGAAGCATGATTGAACATATTGATTTCATGATGTATTATATTGATTGATTTCGATACTACATGATTATATTTTCTGATCAAAATTAGAATATAAAATATGATTTATGAAGAATTTTGATATAAGAATAATATAAATTGACAACCTGACTATGTAAAGGACCCCATCAATGGGGGCATATACTTTGACAATTGATTTGTCCCAAGGATTTATGTCATCAGAGAGACCAGCGATAAATTATCAGAGAGACCAGCGGTTCTGAAGGACTTTGTTGTCAGATGATTTGCAGCTCACCACAAAAAGATACGCGATGTTATGACCCTGCTACAGAAAAAATATGGTCATATCTCGTGGTTGATGAAAAGAATTTAAGAATGAAAAAAATTAAAATCTCGAAAAAAACTCAAATTTAAAAAAAAAAAATAAATTTGGCATGAATTATATTGCATAATTGAAATTAATTTCGAATTGATGAACTCTATATGCTTATTTTCTATAAATAATTATTTACTTAAATGCCTGATGAAATCTGTTGAAAGTGATCATTGCTTATTGAGCTATCTAGCTTATTACCTCATATTTTACTATTTTTATAGATGTTGAGAAATTAAAATGATACAAGATATGAATGAAAGAGTGATCAGCAGCAGAATCTCTATACTTTTATTTTAGGTTGAAAGTCTTGTTGAATTTGATGTAAAGCCTATGAATCATTGTTGAATTTTGAGATATTAAAGAAAAAATTTAGATCGTTATGTTTTAGATTTAAATTATTGACTAATTATTCCGCTATTATTTTAGGATAGTATGATAAGATGCCTTGCATGCTTATGGAAAGAGTTTCTATGAGTATGCGGTGGTTGTCATGATCCTCGATTTACAATCTTGGATCGGAGGTGTGACAACTACAATGAACTTGCTCGTCGTCTCGATGTAGAGCTTCTGCAGCTTGATGTTGTTCTTGACGATCGTCAGCTCCAAATCGTAAACATCGATGAAATTAGCTATTGCAGCAATCATCGTGCTCAATTAGGCCACTGAGTCCATGGAGCAGCATCATTATCCGGAAGGCCTCCAGGTGGTCGACTGGATTTGAGGTTCCATCATAGCTTTTGAATTGAGAGAGCTTAAAGTTTGGCGAGATCGGTTCTTGCATGATCATTTAAGAGAAGGGAGGGTCAGTACAGATGTCTTCACCATAAGTGGAGGGAGCGTGGCGGAGTTCCTCGATCCGCCGGTTCATCTCCTGGAGCCTTCGATCCAGGAAGTTCTCTTGACTGTGTGTCTCGAGGGTCTTCGGGTAGAATGGAGGTAGAGATCTTTCAGGAGTAGAATCATGATCGGGCTGAGGGCTCTCCACCCTCGGATTTGTCTTTCCGGGAAAGACGGGGCGACTAGCCCAAGTGGCCCGCCCAACCGTCGGATTTTGGAATTTCGGCGACGTTCTCTCCAACCGCACCGATGCCTGCGGCTGTTGTTGCTGTTGCATGGCCTGCACTGCTTCAGCGAGGCCTCTGACCTGCTGAACCAGCAGGTCGAATTGCTCCGCACCGACCGCCATCGTCGGAGGAGGAGGAGGAGCCTGGGAGACTGGAGGTGAGGTTGGAGCCTGAGATCTGGCCGTAGAGGCCGTGGATCGCCTGGTGGATGCTCTGCGGGGAGGCATTAGGTGAAGATTTAGTAGAGGAAGGAGAAGAGGATGTCGGAGAAGATGACCGGAATCAGTCCCGTTGAGCACTCCTTTAAGAACAAGGGTACCGCGAAGACACGCGCCCCTTCCTCTAGCGCCAATTCTGTTGGTGCAAAAATCCGCCGGCGTCGGAGAAACTGGAGCTGGGATGACCGTGGCTGCCGTCGGGACCTGCAAAGAAAGTCTAAACCGGAGTTGGGGGTGCTCCGGCAAGACCCTCCGACGCTCAAGTCAATTCTCTACCTCAACGAGAATGGAGTACTCGAATGAGAATTTTAGCAGAATTTTGAGATAGAGATTAGAGTTTAGAGAATAACGTATCTGGGATCCCCCTTTTATAGGCAAAGGGCGTAATAGATTGACAGCGACGTTTGTAACCGCCTGGTAGTGGGCCGTTCAGAGCCATAAGGAGTTTGTTGCGGAGAGTAGTGGCGTCAGGGGCTGTTCAGAGCCACGTGGAGCTTGTCGCGGGGAGTGGAGTGGTGTCTGTTGTCGTGACTTGCCAGAGAGTGGTGGAGCCACATGGAATCCATTGCAAGGAGTGGAGCAGGGTGGCGGCTCTTGTCGTGGCTTATCAGAGAGTTCGGATCTGTCGGTTGAAGTTCGGCTAGGATGCCTGATGAAGCAGAGCAGCCCTTCACTTCGTCGTTCTGGGAGAGGCACGGATGTTCCAAGGTCGCTGACATTTCAGGCGAAAGTCATCTGCTGTAGGAGCTCAGACGAAAGCTTTCTATTGGTGACGTCCTGTTTCATGCAGAACTATGCAGAAGGTCAACCGGTGGTGGATTTCGGATGGCGTTGGAGAGGGTCACCCGCTGGGAGGGGATCTGGAGGGTTCTGAGGAAATCCGACCAGCGCTGTTGAAGTCCGACTGACATTATTTGAGGCCGATGGCTGGGGAGGTACGACAGACATTGGGGGCAATTGGCTGTTGGGGGAGCCCGGCTGCTGGAATCCGTCTGTCGTAGAAGTTCGTCCGACATCTATTCGCTACAGAAGTTCGGTCGGAGTCTCATTCTCGTAGAAGTCCGGATGGGGATCGTTTATTGAAGAAGCTCGGCTGAAGTCCACCTGCAACAGGAGTCCGGAAGGAATTCGTTCACAATAGAAGCTCGAATGGAGGCTTACAGTGGAGATCCGACATGGACCGCTCGTAGTAGAAATTCGGAGTAGGTCGCTTGTAATAGAAGCTCGGAGTAGACCATTTGTGGTAGGAGTTCGAAGTAGAGATCCCGCTAGCGGAGCCTGTTCGTTGTAGAAGTTCGGACGAAACCCTCCTGCAATGAAAGTTCGGGGCAGAAACCCGGCTCTCTCAGGAGCCCGGGCAAAATCCAGAAGGCGGTCGGCCGCTGTAGAAATGTAGATGAAGCCCGATCGCTATAGGGATCTGCCATTGGGGAAGTTCGGCCATTGACGAAGTCCGGAGGAAGTTCGGACTAGAGTCAATCATGGTCGGGAGAAGTCTGAAGAGATTCAGAGATCAGTCGATCGCCGCGAGAGGTCGGCTGATAATGGAGCCCGAAGGGCACTTGAAGCAGTCCGATGGATGGTCGAAGGAGCTTGCCATTGGAGAAATCCGGAGGGTTCAATGGGAGCTCGTCCGTCGGAGGAGTTCGATCGACATTGTGGAAATTCGGCTGCCGGAGAAATCTGGAAAAGATGTCGCACAAAGTCGGAGGGATCTCGGGAGAATTGGCCTCTTATGAACTTCGACTGGGGGTATTTTATACCCAACACCTCCTATTTTACTATTTTTACAGATGTTGAGGAATTAAGATGATACAAGATATGAATAGAAGAGTGATCAGAAGCAGAATCTTTAGACTTTTATTTTAGGTTGAAAGTCTTGTTGAATTTGATGTAAGGCCTATGAATCATTGTTGAATTTATTGAGATATTAAAGAAAAAATTTAGATCGTTATGTTTTGGATTTAAATTATTGACTTATTATTCCGCTGTTATTTTAGGGTTGCATGATAAGATGCCTTGCATGCTTATGGGAAGAGTTTCTATGAGTATGCGGTGGTTGCCATGATCCTCGATTCACAATCTCGAATCGGAAGTGTGACAACTATAATGGATTTGCTCGTCGTCTCGATGTAGAGCTTCTGCAGCTTGATGTTGTTCTTGACGATTGCCAGCTCCAAATCGTAAACGTCGATGAAATTAGCTATCGCAGCAATCATCGTGCAGAGTCCTAATTCGATTAGGCCACTGAGTCCAAATTGGGCAAGGAGCCGGTGACGGCAACGAAACCAATTGGAATCAGAACCGAAGCCTTTTCATATCATCGTACGGAGTCCTAATTCGACTTGGAGCCGGTGCTATCGTCGAAACCAACCCGAATCGGAAACAAGAGATCGGAACCTTTTATATCATCGTACAGAGAGTCGGCAACCAAGGAAAGCCAACCCTATGGAGCACAGGAAGAAGGAAGCCATGAAGACCTTGGAGAAAGCCGAAGAGTTGTTCAAAGCCGACGACTTACGCGGCGCAGTGATGCTGGCAGAGAAGGCTCGGTGCCTTTTCCCCTCCCTCCCGGGCCTCCTCAACGTGCTGGTCGCCTACCGCATCCATGCCGCTGCCAGGGAAAACAAGCTCCCGTCCGGGGCCACCGACTGGCACGCTGTCCTCGGCGTCCCACCCTTGTCCAACCCCGAGGTGATCAAGCAGCAATACAAGAGCATGCGCCACCTCACTCACCCCGACAAAAGCAAGTCTGCCGCCGCCGAAGGTGCTTTCAAGCTAGTCGAGCAGGCTTGGAGCTGCATAAATTCTTCTTCTTCCCCACATACTTCTGGTTCCACCGCCAGTCTGGAACCCCAAAACATGACATGTCATCCGCCTTTGCCGCTACCTGCTGATCGGTCCGGTGATGCCAAACTGAAACCAGCCACCAGAAATTCTGATGGCAAATTGGTATGCCCATATTGCCAAGCAGAGTTTGGTTTCAAGATTGCAGTGGACAATCCTGTTCTTTGCAAGTGCCAGAGATGCCATGGTTGCGCTGTTGTTACGCCAAAAAACAAATTCACCGATTCAAGCTCTTGTAGACAACCAGAAAATGGTTCACCACCGCAACATACACGGACTTGTTCTCCTCCTCAGTCGAGCATGCCGAACTTTCTGCTGTGCCCTTTCTGCGGGACCGGAAATAGCTACAGAGTGATTGATGGCACCTACTATGTCACTTGCAAGCGTTGTGGTGTTCCTTCTTCCATCAAAAAAGATGGTGCTTCCTTCGACAAAAGCGATCAAACTGGTGGTGCCTCACCGCCGAGCCCACAAACCGACGTAGCACTGTGTCGCAAGTGCCGCACTCCATATGACGGTGAGATACCGAACAACCGGCGGATCCTTCGGAGGTGCAAGCTGTGTGGTTCGTGGGCTTCGATCAAGCTGGAGATCAAGCAAATCAGAGTTCACGAAGATCAGCAGCGCACACTGGCTGCCGAGCTGCCAAACCAGAGTACTCCCGTGGTTCCAGGTAGTGGTGACGAGCCTTCAGATTCGCCGACTGCTGGAGACTTGGTTCGTGGCCCGAGTGGCACGGCTTGCTAGTATACAGGCAAGGGGAATTAGTTGTCGTGGAGATGGGTGGGCCAGCAACATTTTTTGTGATGCCCTTGAGATGGACGTGTGCGAAGTTTGGCTTTTGTTCTCTCCGTCTTTTTCGTTTTTATTTTTAAATGATTGAACTTTGGATTTGCTGTTATTTTCATCTTTGTCAATAGGGTTACGAGTTTTTGAGGGAAAGGAAGCTCCGTTGCCTAGCCCGTTGTAGATTTTGTTCTTTTGTTAATCAATTCACGTCATTATATTCATGAGTGTTATCAATCTATTGTTGTACCTTCAATCTAAGATTGTGAATTAAAAATCATACCAATCACCATATTTATAGAGAACATTTCTCACAGGCATGCAAGATATCTCAACATGATATCAAATATATCATAACGAAGATAATTTAAATCATTAAAATTTAAAATTTAATTAACTAATTAGAAACCTAGCTGATAAATAAAATTCAAAAGTCTTATATTCATTGAACCTCAAATGATAGTCCTATAAAATATAATAATAATTCTAAATCTAAAATAAAGATATCAAATTTTACTTTTAATTCGCTCACATATAATGAATTCTCAAGTCAAATTATTCTTTTGAATCTATAAAAATAGTAAAATATAATATAATGAGTTAGACAGCCTAATAACCAATGAACACTTCCGATAAATAAGTTTAACAATAATAATATACTGAAAATAAGGTACATATAGGGTGCATCAATTCAAAATATACATCAATAATCGAAATCAAATCCATCAAAATTCAGTCTTATCAAAATTTAGTTTCGTTCATAAATCAATTTCTTTCAAAACATCATGTTCATTTCGATAGCCATGGACTAAATTATAGGGCCACTATATAACCTCTAATAGCAAGGTATCAAAATAGCAGTAAAGAATATTCATGACTTTAATATTTAGTTAAGCTATTTTTTTATCAACTTCATCCCAATACCTTTTAGATTTGGGAGAGGTTATACCATCAATCACAACAGTGAATGTGTGTGGTCCATTAATTATGATAATCCATATATCATAATCTAGTACCTGAATAAAACTACACATGCATGCTTTTTAGCATGTGTAATTTATACCATTACATAGTTGGGGCCTTTGGTGGATTGCCCTTTGGGAACTGAATATCCCATATAGGTTGCCATAATCTGTTCCTTCTGCTTGTAAAATCACAACAGGGGGCAGAGTATTGTACTTTGATACGATTTGTTTCCAAAAAGTGCAACACAAGAGAGGGGATTAATTGGGTTCTGAAATATTTAAATGATTATGTACTTCAATGCTTCTCAATTATATGAATATAAAGTGTAAGAAATAAATATGTGTAGGGATATGCTGATAAAAAAAAATGCAAGAAGGTGAAGACCATAATACACACTAATGCTACAGATTTTATACTAGTTCAGTATCAAACTCAACACCTATGTCTACTCCCAAGAGTTTTTGCTTGAAATTCCAACTATAATCTAAAAGATTATAGTTTGATTGTTTTACACAAGCTCACAATCAACCCAGTCAATTTTAAAGTAGGGGATCAACCAAAATCTTCCAACTAAGCCTCTACTGGGCTTAGTCTTACAACACATCTAATTTCATATTTGGACCAATCTTTTCCACAAGTTTCGCACCCCTAAAAATTGTAACAAATAAGAAATTTGTAGGAGAGTAAAGAACAAATGTGCAAAAGCTCACTTATAAATAAAAATTTAATAAACTCTTTCATGCATAGAGAAGTAAAGGTGGATTGCAAGTTGAAGCATTGACTTCGACTTCTCCTCTTCAATGAATACAAAGCTGATTATTGATGGTAGTAGATGCTTTCTTGGTAGCTCATTCAAATAACTTGATTCCTCTCTATTTGCCTTTCACAAAGATATTTCAATACTGTCAAAGTTTCTCTTTTCTTTTCTCTTAAATGTGTCTTAGATATCTCTTCCCTAAAATTGTAACAAACAAGAAATTTATAGGAGAGTAAAGAACAGATGAGCAAAAGCTACCTTATAAATAAAAATTTAATAAACTCTTTCATGCATAGAGAAGTAGTTGGAATTTGGATCCACAATGAAAAAAATAGATTTAAATTTTTTTAAACATGCATCAACAATTGATTACATTGCATCCAAACTCCAAATCCAAAATCACCTTGAAGATTATAATCAAACATAGATCAATCAACAAATTAACAAGGGAGATAGGAGTATCTTTCAAGGAGAATTCAATAGCTTGCTGATTACTTTTCACAAGGCACCCAAGTTTATGCCCTCCAACGATGATCCATATAAGAATTGATTAAAGACTTTTCCCAATCTTGGTATGCTAAAATTCTTCTCAAGATTTCAATGAGCACCCTTCTTTATTCTCTTAGATCTCTCCCAACCTTTGGGCTAAGATCTCTCTCCCTCTTTCTTCCCTCTTTCTCCTCTCTTGGATGTGAAAAGGATTAGTAGCAAGGTCATGGCCATCAACCCTTTAAATAGGGCTTGGGATGCCCACCTTTTTGAGTCCTAGATGGCATCCAAGTAGAGTCCAAGAAGGACTCCAGCAATCTTCACACCCACCCTTTTCATGTGGCATCGAGAGGCCTTGTCCAACAAGGCTAGGTGGTTAAAGGGGAGTTAGAGTTAGTTAGGTGCCAACAAACTTGGATAGAATCAAACTATTTGACTCAATCCACTCCTGATCTAATTAGGAGTCAATGTATATAGAGATTCTAGGGTTTAATCATGTGCTAGTATGAATATGTAAAATCCATGCAAATTTCATTTAAATTCTTATTGATTTAAAGCTTCATAAGCCTAATCAAAAGTTTTAGATCAAGTTTGTATTATGTATGACCTCTTGAGTTCTACATCTAGCCAACAATAGGTCCAGACTCATGTCAAACTGATCAATCAGACACATTGAGCCCATATGCTATAATTACTTAAAACTCTTTTAAGTTAATTATTGGATTAAACTTTTTAATTTAATATATATCCATAAGTCAAGATTGACGTCTAGCAACTGAAGAAAAGTTAGGATAGTTCATGCATGAATTTTAAAAATTTTCATGCAACAGAAACAATCAAGATTAAACTATTTAATCTACCATATACTAGATCTAATCTACAACTGCCTAAACATAGATCTTATGGCATAAAATATGTTGAGAATTATGTTCCAAAACCAATCATCAGTCTGTTGACAGTTGTGCTTATCATTATAATTGTATATAAATTATTAAATTAATAAATATTATTTAATTTTTCATCACTGTATACATCTTATTTTGAACTCCTATTATGTGAAGTCCTTAGGACTATTTGATTCGATATAGGAGGATATATCATTTAGTCCTTAAATAAGTTCGCGACCAAATGATATGCTATTACTAAGACAATAGACATATCAAGTGTAGGTTATTATATGCCATATAGGTTGGTTGTCCTCTTAACCAAAGGGCGTGGAGACGTTGGTATGGCATGCAGGTAAAATATAGGAGTACATTTCACTGAACGTGATCAACTCTGGAGCACTCTACTATCAAGAGTCACTCCGAAGGGATATAGGTATAAGTATCCCTCTAACCTGAGATCACCACGGTGACTTGTAAGTAACTCACTATGTTTTGATACCGGACTACCTGAATTTCTAATTCAGCGATGAAAGATTTTTGAGCATAGTCAAGTACTTGTGAAGTCAGTGTGTGAGTCAAGATGAAATTAATCCCTCTGAATATGTAGGAGTTAATGTATCAGTGTGTTTCAATTCAGTAAAATGTTGGCTGAGGTAATCCATGTGATGGATTTTGAAAATTGAAATACAATGTGGATGACCATATCAGGGTTGGTAGTTAAATCCTAAGTCACCTTGAGCATTTGGATCAAAAGGATGATTTATATGGTAACTATATTTAAATAGGTTCTTGAGTGTTGCTTAGCATACATTCGGCCTGTCCGAACGTCAGGAACCATTGTTAGATGGTTACTCTGATTGGTACAAAAATCAGTTCCTATGCTACCGACTTAGGTTTAAACTTATGGGGTCATATACATTAGAAGTTTCTCTCCGATCACTTGGCTAATCTGAAGAGTCTCAGTCAACAGAGACTCTGATAAAGAGTTCCACTTGATGGGGACTCTGCTGAAGAGTCCCACTGGATGGAGACTCTAGAGAAGAGTCCTACTAGACTTGAACTCTATCATTAATAAAAGATTAATTAATAATTAGATTACTAATTAGCTCAATTTGATTGATCATTAAAGTCTAGAACAAGTCTGATTGAATTTGATTAAATCAGGTCAAGTTTGATTAGGTTATGAGATGACCTAATCCGTAAGGAAGAAATGATCCTGATTTGATCAGATCTATGGCTTAATTAATTTATTGATTTGATCAAATTTAATTGAAATTATAATATCCTAATTAGATTAAGTTCACCATATTTTATTTGGGTCTAATTGGATTGGATTTGAAAGAAATCCAATTGGTTAAACCCTAGAGTCCCAAATATGTAAGACTCTATCCCTTGCGCCACCTAAATTATCTCATACCTTTTCTCACCATACAAAATTAGTTTGTATGTGAGAAAATTAAAAAATAATCTTTCTTTTGTCACTCATTAAGGATAGAAATTGATTAGTTTTGATTTGAATTAAAATTAGTTTGAATTTCAAGTTAAAATCTTATCCATATCTTTCCACACGTTGGCTGCTTTTGAAGGGGTCTATTGTGTATGAGAAAAGGAGGTCTTTCTAACTAATTTTAATATTCAATTTTCTCTAGTAAGTCTCTCTTTAAGTTAGATAAGGGTGAGAAAAAGTTGGAGTCGAATTGAAATTCAAAAGAGTTTGAATTGCAACAAACTCCAGCACTTATCCGATTTTATCTAGTTTATGTGACAACCATAAAAAGGCCATAATTTTGTGTGCCAAAAAAAGAGAGCTCTTTACAATAAGATACCAGAGAGAAAAAGGATCAAAAATACTTCTTTAAGATGTGAGAATTGGGTGGGTTTTCTTCCTCCTTAGCGTGAACAAAAGAGAAGACCGTTCTTCTCTTGGGTGAGAGACCTAGAATTATTTTAGATTTTTGAGTGAGGGAAAAACCAAAGAGAAAAGAGTCTTCATCTAAATTTTTTTTACTATCTAGCATCCTTCTCTGATCCATCTTTGACATCAGAAAGGTTTGAGGTGATCAAAGAAGGAGATCAAGTCAGATCTACCATTAGAAGCCGATTGCGCGAGCTAGCACTCCCACGGAGGGCTGATCGATCCGAGGGGCTTTGTGTGGACCATCCGTAGAGGTCGGACACTTGTGTGACTGCTCGACATCAGCGAGAGCTTCATACTATACTTATCAATAGCAAAGATCATCAATCCATAAAAAAGTGATGAGTTCTGAACTCTATCGATATTATTTAAAGGTTAGATCAAATTCAGGGCATCGATGTGATCGATGCAGTTTTTTATTTTTATTTTAAATTTTATATGTAAATTTTTTATGTCATAGATTTTTAATAATAGTTTAGATCTGATCTAAAGTATATTTAGAAAATTAAAATATTTAATCTTTTATTATTTCACTGTAAAATTTTAAAAATACATGCTTTGAACTATCCATTTTTCTTCCAATGGTATCAGAGCAAAGTTTCTTATGACATGAATTTTTTGTGTATAATTTGATTTTAATTATTTAGATTAGATCTAAATAGTTAACTTTAAATCTGAGTAGTATAGTAATCTGACTGGATAGATCCTCATAACTGTCTAGTCATAGGAGAAATCAGGATTTCACTATCTTATTTACCCATTCGATGGAATCTCCTATGATGTGTAGGGGTGCTGCATGATCTTTTCCATGATGATGAACAATAAAAAAAATTTTAATTTTTTTTTTAGATCTGAAATAATATATATTAGATCTGAAATTAAAGTTTTGATCATTAGATGATTGATTATAAAAATATTTTATAAAATTAAAAAATATTTTCAAATATCGAACCCGAACCCATATCAGTCCAAAATTTAATTAAAAATTAAACGATCTAGATTTGAGAATCAAAGATCTAAGGCATTAATTTCATAACTCATGGATTAATGGGTTAGCTCAAGACAAGTCCATTTAACTGGGTTAGACCTTGGGTTAGAAATCATTGATAATGGACCACGTTAGTAATTGATCAAATCTAATTAAAAATTAATTCTGATTGGGTCAATTTTTCTTTTGATCAATTTCAATAGTTGCAGTTGGTCAAGTCCATGTCTTTGATTAGACCAATATGAACTTTGATCGTAGCTCTGTGATCGAATCCAAGTCTATAAGTTGATCAAATTAAAAATGACTAACCAGTTGGTATCTAAGATAAGTATGACAGCTTTGATCGATGGTCATTAATTGATAGCTACTCGCATAGATTGAGTCTATGTCGAGTTAATGGCATATCCCTCCCATCGATCTCACTTACCTGGTCAACATGGTGAATCATGTTTTGATTAGATCACTTAATGATTGGAGTTGACCCACACTAACTAGAAAATCAGTATGACTGATTTTGGTGTCCCTAGTTCAACTTATCTTGAGTCCTCTTTATGATTTGGTGAAGCCAGTAGGAGGATTTATGATTGGTTTGTTGGAAAATATGTCCCAAAAGTCAATCATCAAGCTATTGACGATTGAGCAACCTTGTATTGTAATTGATTTATTAATAAATAAAATATATTTTTGGTATTTTCATCATAAATTTTCATTTTCTAATAAACTCCGTTGTTGTGATGAAGTCCTTAGGACTATTTAGATTCGATAAAAAGAGAATTTATTGATTAGTTCTTAAAACTGTTCACGACCAAATGATAAGCTGTTAATAAGGATGACAGCTTCTATCGAACATAGGTCGCGCTGTAGGCCATATGGGTTGGTTGTCCTCTTAACCAAGGAGTGTGGAGACACTGGTATGACATACAGGTGAGATGTAAGGGTACATCATCATTGAATGTGACCAACTTCAGAGCATTCTGCTATCGAGAATGTCTCTGATGGGATATAGGTATAAGTGTCTCTTAGACCTGAGATCGCCTCAGTGACTTGCAAGCAACTCACTATGCTTTGGTACTGGACTAACTGAATTTTTAATTTAGTGATGGAAGACTTCTGGGCACAGTCAAGTACTTACAAAAGTTGGAGTGTGATCAAGATGGGATTGATCACTCCAAGAGTTGGAGAAGAATGAGTCGCTGTATTTCAATTTAACAAAATCTTAGTCAGGGTAATCCATCAGATGGATTTGATATTTTAAAATACAATATGGACAACTTGATCAGAGTTGATAGTTGAACTCTGAGGTGTCCTATGAGCATTTTGATCAAGGGGATAAATTATATAGAAACTATATCCGCATGGGTTCTAAGGATGTTGTTCTACACATTCGACTTATCCGGTCGTCGGGTATCATTGCTAGATGGTCACTTCGATTGGTATAAAAATTTATTTTTATGCTACCGACTTAGGTTTGGACTTATGAGGTCACACACATTAGAGTTCACGATCCGATCAGATGGTTGATCAATGATTAAGAATCGTTCTAGGGTTAAACGATCAATACGATTGATATTTAACCTAGTACAAGTATTGCAGGAGGATCGATTAGCAATTTGATTGCTAATTGGCTTAATTTGATTAAGCCAATGGACTGAGATTAAGTCTAATTGAATATGATTTAATTAGATTTAGTTTGGGCTTAATTAGATCAAGTCCAATTAGTTTATTGGATAAGCCAAGTGCAAGAAAAAAACTGGTCCTAGTTCAATTAGGACTTGGGTCAACCTAATTTCTAATTCGATTAGAAAATTAAATTAAATTTAAATCTAATTTAATCTGATTAAATTAAATTCTTAATTGGGTTAATACCTATTTTAATTAGATTGATTTAATTTTATTTTAATTTGGTTTGAGAAACCAGATTGGAACAAGACATAGATTGAATCCTAGTAAGACTAGGATTCCACCTTGCGCCAATTTAGCCCCCATGCCCACTCTCTCTTATCCTATGCCCACTCTCCCTTATTTTGCATGACAAAACTTCTCTCCCAGGTCTTCACACATGTCCAAAATTTTTTTATTTTTTTCTCTTACATGAAAAGTGGTTGTGGATCAAGTCAAAGTAGGAATTAGTTTGGATTTTAATTTCTATGAGATAGAGTTTTAGGAAACTAAAACTCTTTCCTTATGGCACTGATTTTATCCAAATTCTTTTTTAAGATTTTTGTGGCTTTTATGATATATAATATGCACCCTTTGCTGGTAGTCCATGCACAAAAAGAAAGAGGGGGTGCCTAAGAGTTGGGTGCCCTTTGTCTTGCTATGTTTGGATAATCCTTGACTAGGTATTTGACCTAGACAAAGACTCTATCATATCTCTCTATTTAAAAAAAAAAAATTTATAAAATTTTTACAAAAAATAGAGAAAAGAGAATCCTTTGGGGCGTGCAAAAATCAGGGAGAAAGAAGGTTGGCGTGTGGAGATACAATAGACACAAGACTAGAAGTCTAGGTGAGAGCAAAGAGAAGAAGAGGGTCTTCTTCTAGGGTTGCTGTGTTCACCTCTTCCCTTCCTCCATCTTGAGTTTTTTGAGAGTATCTCAGATTTAAAACTTCTTCTCCTACTTCTCATCTTTGGAAGAGTTTTAATCAAGAAGAAGGAGGCATCTGATCGACCATCGAAGAAGGATCAATGCAGTACTAGCATACTATGCTAATTTTTTAGACCAGAACTTCTGATCATGATTCGTGGGCTCGTGTGGATGACTCCTAGAGGTCGGACATATGTGCAGCTCACAACATCATCCTCAAGCTTGGATCAGTAAAGTTAGAACGTCTAACTTGCAAAGTAATAGATCTGATCTATTATATTTTACATACATTAGATGTAGTATAGAAACATGTTGATATGATCAACATGTAGTTCTTACTCTTTATATTTTAATTTTTAATTTAATATCATGTAATAATCATGTAATAGAATTTTAGATCTAGGGATTTTTTAATTTTATAAGATAAATTTTTATTTATTTTAGTCTTCCGCTGCCTGATTTTGAAAAAATTTCAAGATCTAATCCTGAAACCCAAGATCTGGTTCCTTCAATTGGTATCAGAGCCTAGGTTGTTTATTACATGATTATTTATACATACTTAGATTATTTTTTAGATTAGATCTAATTTATAATCTGATTGTTAAATCTAAAATTAAAATTTTCAGATCAATCATGAACTGTAGGTTGTCCTGCTGTAAGGTTTACCCCTTACAGTGCAAAGGTTGTCCTAGTTCGTATAGATCTATCTTTAATCATAAATTTGTTAGATATGATCTAGATTAAATTTATGATTTATTAAATTGAAAAGATATTTAAATATAAAATAAAATCTCTTTGTTAATAATTTTCGTGCAAAGAACCATCATATATTTATCTGAGAAATTTACGCAGTTTAAAGTTGAAATTGTTTCAATTACATGAACCTGTTTAGATTAGATCTAAAGTAGTTTCATACTTTTTTTTACTTATATTTTGATTATAAATCAAACATGCAACTTGGTTGGTAGAACTATGCTGTAAAAATATTTTACAAACATGAAAATTATTTTCGAAAAGTCGAACCCCAACCCTCAGCCCCAAACTTAATTGAGAATTAAGAAGTTATTTGATTAGGTTATAAAATTTCAATAAAAAGAAATAATTTTAATATCATTATGAATGATGTTAATGTGATGAATGGACAACTGAATAATGGTATTTATATATTATCACAACCTATTAGCCTAATGTATACATCCAACAAATGCCCTAGAATTAGTGATGTCTCTGATATCTACCTTGACATTGTAGGTTAGGTCATGTTAACAAGAACAAAATAAATAGATTGACATAAGAGAAAATTTTCAAAGTCAGTAATTGTGAATCACACCCAATCTATGAGTCCTGTCTTCTTGAAAAAATGATCAAATCATCTTTTATTGAAAAAGATGAGTGAGCTAGTGAAGTTCTAAGTCTGATACATACTGATGTATATGGACCTATAAACACTAGTGTCAAAGGTAAAAATTATTATTTCATTATATTTACAGATGACTTATCGAGGTATGGGCATGTCTACTTAATGACACATAAGTCAGAATCATTTAAAATATTCAAACGATTCCATAATGAAGTAGAAAAATAAAGTAGAAAGAGTATTAAAACTCTTCGGTCCGATCGAGGAGGAGAATACCTCTCTAGTGAGTTTCTGACATACTTAGAAGATTATGAGATTTTCTCACAATGAGATTCTACATCTTTTACTTTTTCTTAGGCTTGTTCTATAAGGTTCCAAGTTATTCTTATAAGTGACATGATCATTAATACATTCAATATTATCATCATTATGAGAATTATCAATATTAGTATCATTTTCTTCCATGATTTGTTCAGAATTTTCTAACTCTATAATTAGGTTCTTTTCAAACACTAGTTTATTAGCATCCTTAATGGTCAAATGTTCAAAATATATACCATGTATTGCCTCAAAAATACTATTAGTCTTTAGATTTAAAAATCTACATGCTTTACTATGCAAAGAGTAACCAATAAAAATAGATTTTATGGCTTTACTTCCTAACTTAGCTCTCTTATTAACAGTATCTAATACATAAGGAATACATCCACATACATTAAAATAATTAATATTTGGCTTCCTATTTTTTCATAACTCATATAGAGTTTTGTCTTGATTTTTATATAGAATTCTATTACTTATATGACACGCAGTATACAAAGCTTCACTCCAAAAACTCAAAGATAAGTTAGAATATATTAACATAGCACTACCCATTTCAAGCAAACTTCTATTTTTTTTCTCAACCACCCCATTTAGAGGAGGAGAGTAAGGGGTTGTTTCTTCTTTAAGAATTCCATGACATTCACAAAAGATTTTGAATTTAGTTGAATTATACTCTCCACCATGATCAGACCTTATTCTTTTAATCTTCTTGCCAAGTTGATTTTCTACTTCTTTTTTAAGGACTTTAAATTTCTCAAATGCCTCATCTTTTATTTTTATTATATATATATATATATATATATATATATATATATATATATATATATATATATATATATATATATATAAAAGTAAATTTAGAATAGTCATCAATAAATGTTATAAAATACCTCTTTCCTCCCTCAGTTAATTGATCCTTATTATCACATACATCTGTATGAATTAATTCTAGCAATGAAGTTATTCTTTCTACTGATTTGAATGGAGCCTTATTAATTTTTGCTTGTGCACAACATTCACAATTACTAGTAGTTAATTTTGAAATTAGCTTTAGAAACTAATTTATGAGAAATCATTCTATCCATAGTCTTACTACCAAAATGTCCTAATCTACAATGGCAAACATAATATAGATCATCAATATAAGCAGAAATAATGGCATCTTTATTTAAACTAAACAAATACATATTATCCTTGGCATATCCTTTCCCAACAAATGATCCCTTTTAGAGATGATCACTTTTTGGGAATCAAATACAACTTTAATACCAGGATCATCCAGTTTTTAAACAGAAATAAGACTCTTTCTAATTTCAAAAATATGATAAACACCTTGAAGAACGAGGACTTTCCCAAATGTAAGACAAAGTTGAATTGTCCCTTTGCTAGCGATAGCACTAGTAAAGGAGTTGCCCATGAACACAGCCTTCTCAATATCAAGAGTCTCACAAGTCTTGACCAAACATTTATAAGGAGTCACATGCCAAGTTGCTCTCGATTCAACCCACCATTCTTCATCTATATTAACCATGAGAATTTCAGTGAGCATAGCAACCATTTCTTCATTGACTTTCATCATGTTAGCTTCATCATTCTTTTTTCCTTTGCAAAAGTGACACACCTTTGAAAGATGTCCCATCTTTCTATAATAATAGGGATCTTTACTTTTCTTGTTTCCCTTCTTCTTGAAAGCCTTTTTCTTTCTCTTGAAATTAGAAAAATTCTTTTCTCCATTATGAAATTTGTTTTTAGACTTGGAAGAGGATGTTGGAATTTCAACATTATGAATATCATCATCCTTTCCTTGATTCTCAAGTAATCTCTTTTATGTGCTTTATATTCAATTTGAATGTGTTGTAGCAACTCATCCAATTTCAGAGATTTTTACTTATGCTTTAAATATCTTTGGTAATCCTTCTATGAAGATGGAAACTTACCAATTGTTATGACAGAAATCCATCTTGAGGTCGGGTTGGCTAGAGCTTGACAGAGACTGCAGATCAATGACGGTTGGATGCAGCGACAGGACCTGCAAGAAAAATTTTTGATTGAAGTTGGCTCTGATAGAGATCCTCTGATGCTCAAATCAGATCTCTGGCATAGATGAAAAGGAATGAGCATATAAGTATTGGAAAATATGTTCCAAAAGTCAATCATCAATCTGTTGACAATTGAACAATCTTGTATTGTAATTAATTTATTAATAAATATAATATATTTTTGATATTTTCATCATAAATTTTCATCTTCTAATGAACTCCGTTATTGTGATGAAGTCCTTAAGACTATTTAGGTTCAATAAAGAGAGGATTTATCGATTAGTCCTTAAAACTATTCACGATCAAATGATGGGCTCTTAATAAGGACAACAGCTTCTATCGAGCATAGGTCGCTGTAGGCCATATGAGTTGGTTGTCCTCTTAACCAAGGAGTGTGGAGATACTGGTATGACATACAGATGAGATGTAAGGGTACATCATCATTGAACGTGACCAACTCTAGAGTATTCTACCATCGAGAATGTCTCTGATGAAATATAGATATAAGTATCCCTTAGACCTGAGATCGCCTCAATGACTTGCAAGCAACTCACTGTGCTTTGGTATTAGACTAACTGAATTTCTAATTCAGTGATGGAAGGCTTTTGAGCATAGTTAAGTACTTGCGAAGTCAGAGTGTGATCAAGATGGGATTGACCACTCCAAGAGTTGGAGAAGAATGAGTCGCTGTATTTCAATTTAGCAAAACCTTAGCCAGGATAATCCATCAGATGGATTTGATATTTTGAAATACAATGTGGATAACCTGATCAAAGTTAACAGTTGAACTCTGAGGTGTCTTATAAGCATTTTGGTTAAGGGGATGAATTATATGGAAACTATATCCACATGAGTTCTAAGAATGTTGTTCTACACATTCGACCTATCCGACCATCGGATACCGTTGCTAGATGGTCATTTTGATTAGTATAAAAATTTATTTCTATGCTACTGACTTAGGTTCGGACCTATGAGGTCATACACATTAGAGTTCATGATCCGATCGGATAGTTGATCAATGATTAAGAATCATTTTAGGGTTAAACGATCAACGTGATTGACATTTAACCTAGTGCAAGTGTTGCAGGAGGATCAATTAGCAATTCGATTGCTAATTGGCTTAATTTGATTAAGCCAAAAGGTTGAAATTAAGTTTAATTAAATATAATTTAATTAAATTTAGTTTGGACTTGATTGGATCAAGTTCAATTGGTTTATTGGATAAGCCAAGTACAAGAAAAAACTAGTCCTAGTTTAAATAAGACTTGGGTCAACCTAATTTTTAATTTGATTAAAAAATTAAATCTAATTTAAATCTAATTTAATCTGATTAAATTAGACTCTTAATTAGATTGAGACCTATTTTAATTAGGTTGATTTGATTTTGATTTGATTTAGTTTGAGAAACTAAATTTGAACAAGTCATAGATTGAATCCTAGTAAGACTAGGATTCCACCTTGCGCCACCTTAGCCCCCCACGCCCACTCTTTCTTATCCCACGCCCCCTCTCTCTTAGTTTGTGTGACAAAACCTTCTCTCTCAAGTTTTCATGCATGCCCAAAACTTTCCTCCCTTTCTCTCTTACATGGAATGTGGTTGTGGATCAAGTCAAAGTAGGAATTAGTTTGAATTTCAAATTCTATGAGATAGAGTTTTAGAAAATCAAAACTCTTTCCTTATGGCACTGATTTTATCCAAATCTTTTTGAGACTTTTTTGGATTTTATGGCACATAATATGTGCCCTTTTCTGGTGATCCATGCATAAAAAGAAGGAGGGGGCACCCAAGAGTTGGGTGCCCTTTATCTTGCCCTGTTTGGATATACCTTGACTAGGTATTTGACCTAGACAAAGACTCTATCATATCTTTCTATTTAAAATAAATTTCTAAATGAAAATTTTGTGAAACATATAGCATTAAGAGACCTTTGGGGCATCCAAAAATTAAGGAGAAAGAGTCTTGGGGCGTGGAGATCTAATAGACACAAAACTAGGTGTCTGGGTTAGAGCAAAGAGGAGAAGAAGAGGGTCTTCTTCTAGAGTTGCTGGGTTCATCTCTTCCCTTCCTCCATCCATAAGTTTTCTGAGAGTGTCTTATCTAAAACTCCTTCTCCTACTTCTCATCTTTAGAAGAGTCCAAATCAAGAAGAAGGAGGCATCTGATCAACCATCGAAGAAGGATCAATGCAGTACTAGCATACTGTGCTGATTTCTTGGACCAAGACTTCTGATCTTGATTCGTGGGCTCGTATGGATGACTCCTAGAGGCTGGATGCATGTGCAGCTCACAACATCATCCTTAAGTCCGGATTAGCAAAGTTAGAATGTCTTACTTGCAAGGTAATAGATCTGATCTATTATATTTTACATACATTAGATGTAGTATAGAAACATGTTGATATGATCAACATGTAGTTCTTGCTCTTTATATTTTAGTTTCTGATTTATTACCATATAATAATCATGTAATAAGATCTTAGATCTAGAGATTCTCTAATTTTATAAGATAAATTTTGATTTATTTTAGTCTTTCGCTGTCTGATCTTGAAAAAGTTTCAAGATCTAACCCTGAAATCCTAGATCTGATTTCTTCAATTGATATCAGAGCCTAGATTGTTTATTATATGATTATTAATGAAGGAAAAAATTGATTTTTTTCCTGTAGGATCTTCTAAATCTAATGAGATCTGGAGTGAAATATTTAAAAAAAAAATTATCCTACAATATTTTAGATCTAAGATCTATTAGATCTGATTCTTATTATCTGATATTTAATCTAAAATTAAATCTAAAACTTGAGGATTAGAGAAATACCTCTAGGGTAACTAGATTACCCCATAGATGATCGTAGCAATGTCCGAGGTTCTAAAATAGCCACGCAGCCACCTAGCCTCTACTGGTATCCACTCGAGTAGGATCTGGATCATCTTCTCCTTGTGAATCTCTACTCCAAAAATCAGATTTGGATCTAATCTAAAAGATCTTCAAAAGATGGAGCAGCAGCTTCTCAACAAATCTCTACAGCCTTCTGATCAATGAGCCACCACGCCTTGGACAAGCACCAGATGGATGCCCAACTTCTTGGATGTGAAGAGGGGAGGGAGAGAACCAGAGGGGGCATAGAGAAGTGAAGGGGTTTCATATTTTTGTTGGGTATTGAGCAGAGTCTCTAAACCCTAGGCGTAGACAGGGTTTAAATAGATCCTGCTACACCATGCAGTGCTACATCATTCGATCAATCAAAAAATTCTAATTAATTTTGAAAAAATTTTGATTAGTGGAGTGATTTCATCTGATCATATCAAATAAGAACCCTACCAAACCCTCCTACTGTTGGTGCCAACACTGGATAAACACAGTGAGATTGGCGCCCACCAGTTTGAGTCGATCAAGGCATAGAGTCCTCATCTCATGGGACTCTATCCTTATCCACTTGGGGTGCATGCCCAATCTGATCTTGGCACCCACTTTGAGGTCTAATTTGGTAGGTGGACACTCCACAAAAACTCTCCAATGATCTCTTGCCAAGTGGCCTTCAGTTCAAGATTCATAAGTCAACATTTGACCGATGTCCTAAAATAAAAATGACAGGTGACAGGAATTGGTAGGTGTTATCTTAAATTCATCTCATGAATTAATATAAGACTTTTCTGTAGGAACCAGATCTAGGGTTTCAGGGTTAGATCTTGAAACTTTTTCAAGATCATACAGCGGAAGACTAAAATAAATCAAAATTATTTTCTAAAATTAGAGAATCTCTAGATCTAAGATCCTATTACATGATTATTACATAGTATTAAATCAAAAATTAAAATATATAAATATAGCATAAACTACATGTTGATCATATCAACATGTTTCTATACTACATCTAATGTATGTATTAAACAATAGATCAGATCTATTACCTTGCAAGTTAGACATTCTAACCTCGCTGATCTGGGCTTGAGGATGATGTTGCAAGTCACACACGTGTCCGGCCTCTAGGAGTCATCCACATGAGCCCACGAATCTCGATCAGAAGTCCTGCTTCAGAAAATCAGCACAGTATGCTAGTACTGCGCTGATCCTTCTTTAATGGTTGATCAGGTGCCTCCTTCTTCTTGATTTGGACTCTTCCAAAGATGAAAAGTAGAAGGAGGAGTTTCAGATCTGAGACACTCTCAGAAAACTCAAGATGGAGGGAGGAAAGATATGATAACAAACAACCCTAGAAGAAGACCTTCTTCTTCTTCTCGTTTCTCTCTCTAGACACCCTAACTTGTATCTTTTATATCTCCACGACCCAAAGGTATTTCTCTTTGATTTTTGGGTGGCTCAAAGGTCTCTCAAATTTCTATCTTTTTTAAAAATTTCATGAAGAAACTCATTTTATATAGAGAGATATGATAGAGTCCTTGTCTAGGTCAAATACCTAGTCAAGGCTTATCCAAACATGGCAAGATAAGGGGAGCCCAACTCTTGAGCACCTCCTCCTTATTTTCATGCATGGATTATCAGAAAAGGATGCACAATATATACCCTAAAAGTCACAAAAATTTAAAAAAAAAATTGAATAAATTCGGTGCAAAATTGAAAGAGTTTTGGATTGCTAAAACTCTATCTCATAGAATTCGAAATCCAAACTTATTCATTTTTGATTTGATCCAAACCACCTTCCATGTAAGAAAGAAGAGAGGAGACCTTTTGTGAACATGGGAGAGACTTGGGAGAGGACTTTTGTCATATAAAATAAGAGGAGATTGGCGTTGAATGAGAGAGAGGGCTTGGGGAAGGCTTATGTGGTGCAAGGTGGAATCCTAGTCTTACTAGGATTCTATCTTATGACTTGTTTTAATTTAGTTTCTCAAACCAAATCAAATCAAAATTAGATCAACCCAATTAAAATAAGTCTTAATCCAATTAAAAACCTAATTTAATCAGATTAAATTAGATTTAAATCTGATTTAATTTTTTAATCAAATTAGAAATTAGATTGACCTAAGTCCTAGTTGAACTAGGACTAGTTTTTTCTTACACTTGGTTTATCCAATAAACCAACTGGACTTGATCCAATCAAGTCCAAACTAAATCTAATTAAATCATATTTAATTAGACTTAATCTCAGCCCATTGGCTTAATCAAATTAAGCCAATTAGCAATCGAATTGCTAATCGATCCTCCTGCAAAACTTGCACTGGGTTAAATGTCAATCATATTGATCATTTAACCCTAGAACGATTCTTAATTGTTGATCAACCATCCGATCGGATCATGAACTCTAATATGTATGACCTCATAG
Organism: Elaeis guineensis; assembly: GCF_000442705.2. Lineage (NCBI taxonomy): Eukaryota > Viridiplantae > Streptophyta > Magnoliopsida > Arecales > Arecaceae > Elaeis > Elaeis guineensis. The sequence goes on from NC_025997.2 coordinate 47,006,788, forward strand.
GTCTGAACCTAAGCCGGTAGCACAGAAATAAATTTTTGTACCAATCGAAGTGACCATCTAGCAATGGTACCCAACGACCGGATAGGTCGAATGTGTAGAACAACATTCTTAGAACCCATACGGATATAGTTTCATATAATTCATCTCCTTGACCAAAATGATCATAAGACACCCCAGAGTTCAACTGTCAACTTTGATCAGGTTGTCCACATTGTATTTCAAAATATCAAATCCATCTGATGGATTACCCTGGCCAAGGTTTTGCTAAATTGAAATACAGCGACTCATTCTTCTCCAACTCTTGAAGTGGTCAATCCCATCTCGATCACACTCTGACTTCGCAAGTACTTGACTATGCCCAGAAGCCTTCCGTCTCTGAATTAGAAATTCAGTTAGTCTAGTACCAAAGCACAGTGAGTTGCTTGCAAGTCACTGAGGCGATCTCAAGTCTAAGGGACACTTATACCTATATCCCATCAGAGACATTCTCGATAGCAGAATACTCTGGAGTTGGTCATGTTCAATGATGATGTATCCTTATATCTCACCTGTATACCATACCAGTGTCTCCATACTCCTTGGTTAAAAGGACAACTAACCCATATGGCCTACAGCGACCTATGCTCGATAGAAGCTGTCATCCTTATTAACAGCCTATCATTTGGTCGTGAACTGTTTTAAGGACTAATCGATAAATCCTCTCTTTATCGAATCTAAATAGTTCTAAAGACTTCATCATAACAATGGAGTTCATTAGAAGATGAAAGCTTATGATGAAAATGCCAAATATATTTTATTTATTAACAAATCAATTACAATACTTGGTTGCTCAACCGTTAACGGCTTGATGATTGGCTTTTTGGGACACATTTCCCAATATTTTTTAAGCTAGACTGGCTCCAGTCAGACTGAGAGAAATCTTCTCAAGATTCTTTAGGTGAGTCAAATCACATTTAGCTCAGTTGAGATGAAAAAGATTGCACGAGGAGAAAGTTAGGCTCAATCGTGTGCTAGCACGATTTCCTTGAACCTAATTGGATCTAATCCAAATCAATCGAACTGGACTAGCTTGATTGATGACATCCAGACCCTAACTCTTATTTATGTGATCCAGTTATATTCATTTCTGTATGGTAATGAGACATGTCATGATCTCATCATCGACATCATCGAAACTCCTTTCGATGGATCAGAACTCTTCTGATTCAGACAATTAGAATGATCGATCATCAAGATCATTCTACTTGGTCCCAAAATTCACTAGTGATACCTAGTAGTATATGGTGGCAACCCATCAGAAATGAAGATGAACCTCTCAGTGTAGCTACCTGTGTGATTGAGTTCTCCTATCATGAGTCCCGATGGAATTAGGGTTAAGGTGAACTCGTCAAACCCAATATCAGTCATATGAATCAATCGATCGATCCAAGTCTGATGTGAAACCTCAATAAAAATTTTTTTTCATTATTTCACTTTGCCATGGCCATGGGCTTAAGGACTCAATCTTTCGATCATCATAGGACTACTCCTCTTATCTACTGAGGTTGATAGATCCCATCTTGGTGCAATCTGGTTCCTACAATGAATATGCTACAGCCAACATACACCTCAGGGTTCCGAATGTCTAGGAGATCAAGTTATGGTGTAGTCAAATTATAACACACTCAAGGTGAACTGTCGATGTACCTCAAGTCAAAGAACTAGACATACAACTGCAGCATCGAGCTAGTCATCGACGAGAAGGTAGACTTCTTTATGACTGCTTGAGGTGGTCATGCTCAGTACTCTCATTCTCAATGAATATCTGTATTCTCACTTCGGTGTCTCCATACCGTAGACTCAAGACTCATCTATCCTAAGAAAGCGATCGTACACCAACCTTCCGGATCGATCACCATCCTCATGATGATCCTATGGTCAGGAGCTGTTTATAAGTTAGTTATGTAAATTCATGCTTTAAATTTTCAACTCTTGAAAATATGAATTAACATTCCTACTAACTCAAAAGATGTATCACAGACATAATGTATACAATGTGATAGTAGAATAATTCTTTTATTCATTTATAGTCAAAATTATAAATTTATCCTTATATTTGTACAGAAATATGTCAGTCAATCTAGCATCTAGAGCACACATCTAACAAACTCCCACTTGACCTAATGCCAATTAGCTACATATCTAAGTCTCATCTTCTCAAAGTGGACTTTGATCTTTTGCTGGCCTAATGGCTTTGTCAATGGGTCTGCCACATTGTCTGTGGAGTCGACTCTCTTAACCTCGACATAATCCTTTTCGAGATAATCACAGATCAGATGGAATTGTCGCTTGATATGCTTAGACTTCTGGTGAGATGTTGGCTCCTTAGCTAGGGCTATGGTGCCACTATTATCGCAGTAAAGAGGGATGGCATCCGATGACATCACTCCAAGCTCTGCAGCAAACTTCTTGTACCAGAATGTCTCCTTCGCAGCTTTCTATGCAGCAATATGCTCTGCCTCCATGGTGAAATCAGCAATTACAGTCTGCTTGGAACTCTTTCAGCTGACTGTACCATCATTGCAAATGAACAGACTCCCAGATGTTGACTTTCGATCATCTATATCAGACATAAAGTTTGAGTCTGTAAATTTCTAAACCTGGAGTTCTCCATTCTCAAAGACTAGAAACATATCCTTAGTCCTTCTCAAGTACTTAAGGATATATTTCATAAAAGTCCAATGCTCTTCATCTGGATTCGACTGATATCTGCTTGTGACACTCACAGCATGGGCTATATCAGGTCGTGTACATAGCATGGCATACATAAGGCTCCTTATTGCGGAAGCATAAGGGATCTTGCTCATGCTTTCAATTTCCTCAGGTGTGCTAGGGCACATCTTCTTGGAGAGATGAATACTATGTTTAAAAGGTACTAAACTTCTTTTGGAGTTTTTCATGCTAAACCTTTTTAGCACCTCCTCTATGTACATCTTTTGTGAAAGTCCCAGCATCCTATTTGGTCTATCTCTATAGACCTTAATACCCAGTATAAAGGATGCCTCTCCTAGATCTTTCATAGAGAACTCCTTAGACAACCATATTTTGACTGAGGTCAACATGAAAATATTATTTCCAATCAGGAGGATGTCATCTATATACAGTACGAGGAAGACAACTACGCTCCCACTGACCTTCTTGAATACACTTGGTTCCTCCTCGTTCTTGATGAAACCAAATATTTTGATCACATCATTGAAATGAGTATTCCAGCTCTGAGATGCTTGCTTAAGTCCATAAATGGACCTTTGCAGCTTGCAGACCTTGTGATCATCATCACTGGATGTGAAACCAAGCGGCTGTTCCATATAGATATCTTCCTCAAGATATCCATTTAAGAATGCCGTTTTCACGTCCATCTGCCATATTTTATAATCAAAATAGACTGCAACAGCAAGCAATGTACAGATGGATTTTAGCATGGCTACGGATAAAAAGGTATCCTGATAGTCAATACCTTCGCGCTGACTATAACCTTTCGCTACGAGCCTAGCCTTGAATGTCTCCACAGTCCCATCTACACCTATCTTTCTCTTGAAGATCTATTTACACCTATAGGGACAATACCTTCAGGTGGATCTACCAAGGTTCAGACTTAGTTTGAGTGCATCGAGTCAATTTCTGATCTCATTGCCTCTAACCATTTCTCAAAATCGATATCTGATATCACCTCGTCATAGGTCTTGGGGTCATCACCATGAGCTCCATTTCCCGTGAGGAATATTTCCTCTACTTTCTCTTGTATAGTACCTAAGTACCTTTTAGGAGGATGAGAAACCCTAGTCGATCTACGAGCTGGAAGAGATTGTGTTAGGACTGATTCTAATTGATTGGGTTTCTCAGGTTCTTTAGCTCGTTGCTCTTGGGAGACATTCTCCTTGAGCTTAATTATTCTTCCGATGCTACCATCTTGAATAAACTATTTTTTAAAAAAAAATAGTATGTCGATTCACAATCACATTGTAATCTTTCGAAATATAGAAATAGTATCCTAATAACTCTTTAGGATATTATATGAACTGAGCTCTAAAAGATCTGAACTCTAACTTGTCCGCCTGCTGTCTCTTGACATGAGCCGGACAATCCTAAATTTTGAGATGACTCAGACTTGATTTCTTACCATGCCATATCTTATACGGTGTGGTAGGAAAAATTTTAAAGAGAACCCTATTCAATACATATATTGCTGTCATGAGACAATGTCCCCAAAGAAACTCAGGGAGGTTCGTGAAGCTCATCATGGAATGGACCATATCTAATAGGGTCTGATTCCTCTATTCTGAAATCCCGTTGAGTTGTGGCGTTCCAGGTGGAGTCCATTGAGAGACTATGCCATTATCCTTAAAATAGTCTAAGAACTCCCGACTAAGGTATTCATCTCCTCGATCTGATAGAAAAACCTTAATGGGCTTTCCTGTTTATTTTTCTATCTCATACCTGAATTCTTTAAACTTTTCAAAGGCTTCAGACTTGTGTTTTATTAGAAATACATACCCGTACCTAGACATATCATCGGTAAAGATAATGAAGTAGACATAGTTGCCTCTAGCCGGCACATCAAATGGGCCGCACACATCTATATGTACTAGGGCAAGTAGCTCTGTGGCCCTTTTTCCATGTCCCACAAAAGGAAGCTTGGTCATTTTGCCTTGAAGGCATGATTCCCAAACTGGATATGACTCGAAAGTCAACGGACTCAATAGCCCAAATTTTTTCAATTTGTTAACCCTATCTTCCGTTATATGACCTAGCCTTAGGTGCCACAGATACCTATCATTTAGACTATCTCTAGGCCTTTTAATTCCTATGGCATTCACATTTTGCTCGATATGAAATACAGATACATCAATATGTAGCTGATAAAGATCATTAATAAGAAAATCATTTGCAACTTTATTATTTTCATAAAATATGTTACAATGGTCCTTATGAAAGCTAATCACATAGCCTTCTTGTGCTAAACATGAAACAGAAATCAAATTCCTACTTGCTGCGGGCACAAAATAACAGTCTCTAAGAACTAATTCTAATCCTAATAGTAATCACAGAGGATAGATTTCCACGATCACAGCAGCAACTCTTGCTCCATTCTCGATGCGTAGGATCATATCCCCATCCCTCAGCCTCCTGCTCTCCTCAAGACCCTACATAGAAGTACACAAATGAGTACTAGAACCAGAGTCAAGTACCCAACTGGATGCAGAGGAAACTGTAAGATTAGATTCTATAACGAGCATATCTCCAGAAGGACCATCCTTCTTGTTCTTTAGGATGGTCAGGTACTGAGGACAGTTTCATTTCCAATGGCCGTCTGAATTGCAGTGGAAATATTTTTCCTTTTCAGCAGCCTTCTTCTTCAGTTCCGTCTTCTTCCTTTTTCCATCCATCTTCTGCTTCTTCACAGACTTTTTCTTCTTTCCAAAAGACTTTCTCTTGGAAGAAGTTCACTCTACAGTAAGGACTGAGCCTTTTGAACTCTTCAGAGAAAGTTCAGTCGTAACCAACATGTTCATTAACTTAGCCAAGGTACACTGCATCTTATGCATATGGAAGTTCATGATGAACTGACCATATACATCGGACAAGGACTGAAGGATCACATCAAACTAAAAATTCTTATCTAAGATGATACCGAGCTTCTCAAGCTCCTCAAAGTCTTTGATCGTTATCAAACAATGATCTTGGACTGACTGCCCATCATGCATTTTAGCCTTAAAAAGTCTTTGGCAGACTTGATACTTGGCTGTGCGATTTTGTTCACCAAACAACTCTTGTAAGTGAGCCAACATTTGGCGGGTAGTCATAATATTCTCATGCTGGTGCTGTAAGTCATCAGACATTACACCTAACATGTAGTACCTGACTTTGTTATCTTCATCCATCTATTTTTTCAGAGACGCTCTCTGTTCAGCAGTCGGACGTGCTGGCATGGCAGGTGGGTCCTGATCCAAGATATGAGTCAGTTTCTCAAAACCCAAAATAATTCTGTAGTTCCTCAACTAGTCCTTGAAATTAGGTCCAATCAATCTCTGGGTGTCTAGTATTTTGATCAAGGGGTTGGATGCAGACATGTTTCTTATAGAGAGTCAAAAATTTCTAGTTAGATTTTATAATCAGACTTAATTAATTTATTTAGAAATTTTATTTTTAAACAAATTAGGCTCTCACTATTTTCTCAGATCCCTACATTCCCTAGGTAGAGATGTGAAAATCTCCATAATTAGTGATTTCTAGTGGGTGGTGCAGTCTCACCGACTGGCTCATCACCTCATCTAACAGTTATTGGTGATGGGTCAACCGATGAGTGAACAACTCTTGTCCAATGATTCTCTAATCATGGTACATCCAAAACTTGATCTCTAATTCATGAAGCTCACCGTGTCCGAAATATTGCTCTAATCCTTAGTTAAGTCAGACCTACCATTTGCACGAACTAGATTCTTGATTGAGTCCCTCACCGTATCCAGAATATTGAGCACAACCCATCCTCTAATCCGTAGCATCCAATACCTAATGGACATGGTTGCGTCTTTTCGGTGTAACTGAGCTACTGTAACCAGCCAAGAACAATCAACCCCGGGAAGGGCCTGCACATCCACAATGGTGGAAGACCTTAGACTTAATATTTTCTTAGAGAGATTTAATTTAGGTCTCATTAAACTTGACTTGACATAGTCATAACAATTATGACTAACCTAGTGGCACGGGGTAGCTCGAATTGTTAGTCACCTCAAATCAGAACTGGATCGACACATATGGCTAGGTAAGTGAGACCGATGGAAGGGATATGCCATTAACTCGACAAGAACGCATTCGAGTAGAGTAGGTCCCAATTAAAAACCATTCAGTCGCATCTTTCCAACTTACCTTAGCTACCAAATTATCAAACCAGAACCAATTGGGTTAGTCTACAATCCAGGCTTTAACCACTAAGCAATATTAGCTCTTAACTTGATCGAGTCACATATGAATGTGATTCGACCTTGACCTAGACTTAATCCTATTAGGTTGGTCAATTATTAGCTTTCATGATCCCACCTAACCAACTTTTGATTCAGTTTGATCAATCGCTAGACCTAATTGAGCTACCCAAGCCCAAACCCAATTTTATGAAAATGACTTAGATCTGAAATTCTCAATTTTAGACCTAATTTAATTTCATAAGCTTAATTCATTAATTAAGTCTTGGGTTCATAAACAAAACATGTAAAATAAATCCTAGGATTTCAGGATTTAGAGTTTTGTAAAAAAATAAGTTTGATTTTTGATTAAGGATGAACGCGCAGCACCCCTACATGCCATAAGAACATCCCATTGAATGGGAGGAGAGGGTTTTAAACCCTACTTTGTTCTTATGACTGGACGGCCATGAGGAATACCTTAATCAGAAATATTGATTTAACTACAAAACTAGTTAGATCTAAGTTACATATCACATATATAATTTTAGATCTAACTTATACATGCTTTGCATACATTGAAGGAACCAAATCTAGGGTTTCAGGGTTAGATCTTGAAACTTTTTCAAGATCATACAGCGGAAGACTAAAATAAATCAAAATTTATTTTTTAAGATCAGAAAATCCCTAGATCTAAGATCCTATTACATGATTATTACATAATATTAAATCAAAAATTAAAATATATAAATATAGCATGAACTACATGTTGATCATATCAACATGTTTCTATACTACATCTAATGTATGTATTAAACAATAGATCAGATCTATTACCTTGCAAGTTAGACGTTCTAACCTTATTGTTCTGGGCTTGAGGATGATGTTGCAAGCCGCACACACGTCCGGCCTCTAGGAGTCGTCCACACGAGCCCACGAATCTCGATCAGAAGTCCTGCTTCAGGAAATCAGCACAGTATGTTAGTACTGCGCTGATCCTTCTTTGATGGTTGATCAGGTGCCTCCTTCTTCTTGATTTGGACTCTTCCAAAGATGAAAAGTAAAAGGAGGAGTTTCAAATCTGAGACACTCTCAGAAAACTCAAGATGGAGGGAGGAAAGATATGAAAATAAAAATCCAAGAAGAAGACCCTCTTCTTCTTCACATTTTTCTCTCTAGACACCCAAACTTGCATCTTTTATATCTCCACGACCCAAAGGTATTTCTCTCTAATTTTTGGATGGCACAAATGTCTCTCAAATTTCTAATTTCTCCTAAAATTTTACAAAAAAACTTGTCTTATATAGAGAGATATGATAGAGTCCTTGTCTAGGTCAAACACCTAGTCAAGGCTTATCAAAACATGGCAAGTTAAGGGAGGCCCAACTCTTGAGCACCTCCTTCATATTTTCATGCATGGATCATTAAAAAAGGGTGCACAATATATACCCTAAAATCCATAAAAATTCTAAAAAAAATTTGGATAAATTCGGTGCAAAATTGAAAGAGTTTTGGATTTCTAAAACTCTATCTCATAGAATTCGAAATCCAAACTTATTCCTTTTAGATTTGATCCAAACCACCTTCCATGTAAGAAAGAAGAGAGGAGACCTTTTGTGAATGTGGGAGAGATCTGAGAGAGGGCTTCTGTCACACAAAATAAGTGGAGATTGGCGTTGAATAAGAGAGAGGGCATGGAGAAGGCTTATGTGGCGCAAGGTGGAATCCTAGTCTTACTAGGATTCTGTCTTATGACTTGTTTTAATTTGGTTTCCCAAACCAAATCAAATCAAAATTAGATCAATCCAATTAAAATAGGTCTTAACCCAATTAAAAACCTAATTTAATCAGATTAAATTAGATTTAAATCTAATTTAATTTTTTAATCAAATTAGAAATTAGATTGACCCAAGTCCTAGTTGAACTAGGACTAGTTTTTCCTTGCACTTGGCTTATCCAATAAACCAATTGGACTTGATCCAATCAAGCCCAAAATAAATCTAATTAAATCATATTTAATTAGACTTAATCTCAGCCCATTGGCTTAATCAAATTAAGCCAATTAGCAATCGAATTGCTAATCGATCCTCCTGCAACACTTGCACTAGGTTAAATGTCAATCGTATTGATCATTTAACCCTAGAATGATTCTTAATCGTTGATCAACCATCTGATCGGATCATGAACTCTAATGTGTGTGACCTCATAGGTCTGAACCTAAGCTGGTAGCATAGGAATAAATTTTTATACCAATCGAAGTGACCATCTAGCAATGGTACCCGACGACCGGATAGGTCGAATGTGTAGAACAACATCCTTAGAACCCATGCGGATATAGTTTTCATATAATTCATCCCCTTGACCAAAATGATCATAGGATACCCCAGAGTTTAACTGTCAACTCTGATCAGGTTGTCCACATTGTATTTCAAAATATCAAATCCATCTGATGGATTACCCTGGCCAAGGTTTTGCTAAATTGAAATACAGCGACTCATTCTTCTCCAACTCTTGGAGTGGTCAATCCCATCTCGATCACACTCTGACTTCGCAAGTACTTGACTGTGCCCAGAAGCCTTCCGTCCCTGAATTAAAAATTCAGTTAGTCCAGTACCAAAGCACAGTGAGTTGCTTGCAAGTCACTGAGGCGATCTCAGGTCTAAGGGACACTTATACCTATATCCCATCAGAGATATTCTCGACAGTAGAATACTCTGGAGTTGGTCACGTTCAATGATGATGTACCCTTACATCTCACCTGTATGCCATACCAGTATCTCCACACTCCTTGGTTAAGAGGATAACCAACCCATATGGCCTACAGCGACCTATGCTCGATAGAAGCTGTCGTCCTTATTAACAGCCTATCATTTGGTCGTGAACAGTTTTAAAGACTAATCGATAAATCCTCTCTTTATCGAACTTAAATAGTCCTAAGTACTTCATCATAACAACGGAGTTCATTAGAAGATGAAAGCTTATGATGAAAATGCTAAATATATTTTATTTATTAACAAATTAATTACAATACTTGGTTGCTCAACCGTCAACAGCTTGACGATTGGCTTTTTGGGACACATTTCCCAACACTCCCACTCGTCCTAAAGCCACTCGGCACAGTATCTAATACCCATCTTCGACTTGTGGTTGTCGAACTCCTTTATTGCCAGGGCTTTAGTGAAGGGGTCGGCTAGGTTCTCTTTTCCGTCGATCTTCTGAAGGTCGACGTCACCTCGATCCATGATCTCCCGGACCAGGTGGAAGCGACGCAAGATGTGCTTCGTCCGCTGATGTGCTTTGGGTTCCTTCGCCTGAGCTATGGCACCAGTGCTGTCGCAATAGTGTTGGGAAATGTGTCCCAAAAAGCCAATCATCAAGCTGTTGACGGTTGAGCAACCAAGTATTGTAATTGATTTGTTAATAAATAAAATATATTTGGCATCTTCATCATAAGCTTTCATCTTCTAATGAACTCCGTTGTTATGATGAAGTCCTTAGGACTATTTAGATTCGATAAAGAGAGGATTTATCGATTAGTCCTTAAAACTGTTCACGACCAAATGATAAGCTGTTAATAAGGACGACAGCTTCTATCGAGCATAGGTCGCTGTAGGCCATATGGGTTGGTTGTCCTCTTAACCAAGGAGTGTGGAGACACTGGTATGACATACAGGTGAGATGTAAGGGTACATCGTCATGGAACGTGACCAACTCCAGAGTATTCTGCTGTCGAGAATGTCTCTGATGGGATATAGGTATAAGTGTCCCTTAGACCTGAGATCGCCTCAGTGACTTGCAAGCAACTCACTATGCTTTGGTACTGGACTAACTGAATTTCTAATTCAGGGACGGAAGGCTTCTGGGCACAGTCAAGTACTTGCGAAGTCAGAGTGTGATCGAGATGGGATTGACCACTCCAAGAGTTGGAGAAGAATGAGTCGCTGTATTTCAATTTAGCAAAACCTTGGCCAGGGTAATCCATCAGATGAATTTGATATTTTGAAATACAATGTGGACAACCTGATCAGAGTTGACAATTGAACTCTGGGGTGTCCTATGATCATTTTGGTCAAGGAGATGAATTATATGAAAACTATATCCGCACGGGTTCTAAGGATGTTGTTCTACACATTCGACCTATCCGATCGTCGGGTACCATTGCTAGATGGTCACTTCGATTGGTATAAGAATTTGTTCCTATGCTACCGGCTTAGGTTCAGACCTATGAGGTCACACACATTAGAGTTCATGATCCGATCAGATGGTTGATCAACGATTAAGAATCATTCTAGGGTTAAATGATCAATACGATTGACATTTAACCCGGTGCAAGTGTTGCAGGAGGATCGATTAGCAATTCGATTGCTAATTGGCTTAATTTGATTAAGCCAATGGGCTGAGATTAAGTCTAATTAAATATGATTTAATTAGATTTATTTTGGGCTTGATTGGATCAAATCCAATTGGTTTATTGGATAAGCCAAGTGCAAGGAAAAACTAGTCCTAGTTCAACTAGGACTTGGGTCAATCTAATTTCTAATTTGATTAGAAAATTAAATCAGATTTAAATCTAATTTAATCTGATTAAATTAGGTTCTTAATTGGATTAAGACCTATTTTAATTGGGTTGATCTAATTTTGATTTGATTTGGTTTGGAAAACCAAATTAAAACAAGTCATAAGACAGAATCCTAGTAAGACTAGGATTCCACCTTGCGCCACATAAGCCTTCTCCACGCCCTCTCTCTTATTCAACGCCAATCTCCACTTATTTTGTGCAACAAAAGCCCTCTCCCAGATCTCTCCCACGTTCACAAAAGGTCTCCTCTCTTCTTTCTTACATGGAAGGTGGTTTGGATCAAATCTAAAAGGAATAAGTTTGGATTTCGAATTCTATGAGATAGAGTTTTAGAAATCCAAAACTCTTTCAATTTTGCACCGAATTTATCCAAATTTTTTTTAGAATTTTTGTGACTTTTAGGGTATATATTTTGCACCCTTTTCTGTTAATCCATACATGAAAATATGAAGGAGGTGCTCAAGAGTTGGGCGTCCCTTAACTTGCCATGTTTGGATAAGCCTTGACTAGGTGTTTGACCTAGACAAGGACTCTATCAATCTCTCTATATAAGATGAGTTTCTTCATGAAATTTTAAGAAAAATTAGAGATTTGAGAGACCTTTGTTACATCCAAAAATTAGAGAGAAATACCTTTGGGTCATGGAGATATAAAAGACGCAAGTTTGGGTGTCTAGAGAGAAAAACGTGAAGAAGAAGAGGGTCTTCTTCTTGGGTTTTTGTTTTCATATATTTCCTCCCTCCATCTTGAGTTTCCTGAGAGTGTCTCAGATTTGAAACTCCTCCTTCTACTTTCTATCTTTGGAAGAGTCCAAATCAAGAAGAAGGAGGCACCTGATCAACCATCAAAGAAGGATCAGCGTCGTACTAGCATACTGTGCTGATTTCCTGAAGCAGGACTTCTGATCGAGATTTGTGGGCTCGTGTAGATGACTCCTAGAGGCTGGACGCGTGTGCGGCTTGCAACATCATCCTCAAGCCTAGATCAGCAAGGTTAGAATGTCTAACTTGTAAGGTAATAGATCTGATCTATTGTTTAATACATACATTAGATGTAGTATAGAAACATGTTGATATGATCAACATGTAGTTCATGCTATATTTATATATTTTAATTTTTGATTTAATACCATGTAATAATCATGTAATAGGATCTTAGATCTAAGGATTTTCTGATCTTAGAAAATAAATTTTGATTTATTTTAGTCTTCCGCTGTATGATCTTGAAAAAGTTTCAAGATCTAACCCTCTTTTTCAAAATCTAATCCTGAAACCCTAGATCTGGTTCCTTCAAATGGAGCAGGACCGGACCATCGAGGGAGGATGCTACTCTGAGCTCGTTGATGAATTTCCTCAGCCACACAGCTTCCTTCGCGGCATCTGATGCTGCGATATACTCCGCTTCACAAACAGAGTCTGCCACAGTATGCTGCTTGGAACTCTTCCAGCAAATGGCTTCACCATTCAGTGTAAAGATATAACCCGACACGCTCCTGTTGTCATCATGGTCAGATTGGAAGCTGGAGTCTGTGAACCCCACAAGTTTCAGATCTGACTCGCCATAAACCAACCATTGGTCCTTAGTATTTCTCAAATACTTAAGGATGGCTTTAACCACTTTCCAGTGATTTTCTTCAGGATCAGATTGGTATCTACTCACTACTCCTAGTGAGTATGCCACATCTGGTCTTGTACATGTCATGGCGTACATGATAGATCCCACGGCTGAAGCATATGGGACTCTACTCATACGCACTCTCTCTTCAGGAGTTGTCGGACAATCCTTCTTAGAGAGAGAAATTCCATGGCCTATCGGTAGATAGCCCTTCTTGGAATTATCCATGCTGAACCTCTTTAGCACAGTGTCTATGTACATGGACTGGGATAACCCAAGCATCCTTTTAGATCTATCCCTATAGATCTTCATCCCTAGGATGTAGGATGCTTCACCCAAGTCCTTCATGGAGAACTGTGATGACAACCAAACTTTTATTCCCTGTAGTGCGGGGATGTCATTCCTGATTAAGAGAATGTCATCCACGTACAAGATAAGAAATACCACAACTGGACCATTTACCCATTTATAGATGCAAGGCTCTTCTCCATTCTTAATGAAGCCATACGTTTTGATCACCTTATCAAAATGCATATTCCAACTCTGAGAAGCTTGCTTCAGTCCATAAATGGATCTCTGAAGCTTGCACACCTTGGACTCATCTGTGGATGTAAACCCTTCAGGTTGTATCATATACACCTCTTCAGTCAGCTCTCCATTCAGGAAAGCTGTCTTTACATCCATCTGCCAGATCTTATAATCCAGATGGGCAGCTATTGCAAGCATTATCCGAATAGATTTGAGCATTGCCACAGGGAAAAATATCTCGTCATAGTCAATACCATAACGTTGACGATACCCCTTGACAACCTGACGGGCTTTATAGGTCTCCACCTTTCCGTCTGCGCCCCTCTTCCTTTTGAAGACCCATTTACACCCAATGGGTTTAACCCCTTCAGGTGGGTCAACCAATGTCCATACATCGTTGACCTTCATGGACTTCATTTCGGATTTCATGGCTTCAAGCTATTTCTCGGAATCAGGTCTCTGCATAGCATCCATATAGGTGATCGGATCCTCATTATTCTCATCAAGTTCGATGGGATCACCATCCCGGACCAAGAAACCGTAGTATCTGTCCGGCTGACGTGGTACTCTACTGGATCGCCTTAATGGTGCAAGTATATTGGGCTCCAGATCTGATCTAATCATATCCGACTCAGGTTCAGCTATTGGTGTCGATCCTTCTACCTGTTGAACTTCATCAAGTTCAACCTTAGAGACAACGGTTCCTTCACCAAGGAACTCCTTTTCTAAAAAGATTGCCTTAAGACTGACGAACACCTTTTGTTCATCAGCATGGTAGAAAATATATCCTTTTGTCTCTTTGGGGTACCCTATGAATGAGCATTTGTCAGACCTAGGTCCAAGTTTGTCTGTGACTAATCGTTTGACATAGGCCGGGCACCCCCAGACCCTAAGGTGTGAAAGTACTGGCTTACACCCTGTCCATATCTCATATAGAGTCTTAATTACAGACTTACTTGGAATCCTATTTAACAGATAACAGGCTGATTCGAGTGCATATCCCCAGAAGGATATCAGCAAGCTAGCAAAAACTCATCATGGATCGGACCATGTCTAACTAAGTCCGATTCCTCCTTTCAAACACACCATTATGCTGTGGTGTTCCTGGAGGAGTCTATTGGGAGAGAATCTCATTCTCTCCTAGATATGTGAAAAACTCACTAGAAAGGTATTCTTCTCCTCGATCAGATCGAAGAGTTTTAATACTCTTCCCAGTTTATTTTTCTACTTCACTTCAGAATCGTTTGAACATTTCAAATGAATCCGACTTATGTTTCATCAGATAGACATATCCATATCGGGATAGGTCATCCGTGAAAGTTATGAAGTAGAAATATCCACCTCTAGCACTAGTGCTCATGGGCCCACATACATCAGTATGTACTAGGCCCAAGAGCTCAGTAGCTCTCTCACCTTTTTCAGTAAAAGGTGACTTGGTTATTTTACCAAGAAGACAGGACTCACAGGTTGGAAGTGATTCACAATCACTAACTTCGAGGATTCCCTCTTGAGTCAACCTGTTTATTCTGTTCTTGTTTATATGACCTAGCCTACAGTGCCATAAGTAGATATCTGACACACTATCTAATCTAGGGTGCTTGCCAGTTGAATAGACTACATTAACAGGTTGTGATAACATATACACACCATTGTTCAAATGTCCACAAAAAATAGTAACACCATTCTCAATGATATTACAAATTTGTTTCTTTATTGAAATTTCATAATCATTTTTGGCCAGAAGGCCTACAGAAATGACATTTAAAAAGAAACTGGGACAGAAATGACAATCATTAAGAACAACGATATGGGATTCAAATACAAGTTTCAAGATTCCTAATGCTAGAACTGGAACTGGTCTTCCATCTCCAACGTTCAGGAACCTCTCGCCTTGCTCGAATCTCCTACTGACCTGCAACCCCTGCAACGAATTGCAAATATGGTAAGGGCTACCGGTATCCAATACCCAGTCAGTTATATCACAAATAGAAAAATTGCAAGGAGTTATCATATAAATACCTTATCCAGCAACAACTTGTTGCTTTCTCTGCCTGTTCGGGTCTAGGGAGGCAATGTACTGGGGACAGTTCCTTTTCCAGTGCCCCCGCTTCTTGCAAAAGAAGCATTCAGCTTGACTCTTATCGGGTTTGATCTTTTTGGTCTGACACTGCACAGATGTCCCAGCCTGAACTTGCACCTTCTTTACTTTCTTCTTCTTGTTCTTCTTCCCTTTCTTAAAGGGTCGAGAACCAGAAGACGAACCTCCCACTAAGTTCACCGACTCCTTATGGAGTTGGTGATCTTTCTCAAAGTTCTGAAGTAACTCCAGTAATCCGTGGTAGTTTACTTCAGGCTTTGTCATTCTATAATGAGTGAGGAATGGGAGATAAGACTTGGGTAGCGAGTTCAGTATTGTATCTTTCCCAAGCTGCTCATGCAAGGGAAAGTCGAGCTTGCTCAATCGTTCCATCAGCTCGATCATGTACAATACATGATCAGTGACAGAGGCACCATCCCACATTTTGGCGTTGAAGATGGCACTACTAGTCTTGTGCCTCTCCACGTCATCGGGTGTGCCAAAGGCATCCTTCAACACTTGAAGCATGTCCTTTGGCTGAGCCGTCTCGAATCTGCGACTGAACTCGTCGCTCATAGCAGCCAGCATGATACAGCACACCGTGGTCCGATCACTGAGCCACTTCTGGTAAGTGTCTCTGACTGTTCCACGTGCATTGACAGCTGGCTCCTCAAGTGCAGGATCCATTATCACATATAGGATCCATTCATGCTCCAGGACTATCTTCAACTTTCGGTACCAGCTACCGAAATTGGGTCCCACCAACTTATCATTGTCCAACAATGATCGGAGCGATAGGAAAGTGGCCATATCTGCATAAAAGAGAACCATAACCTAATTAGTAATTGATTCATTAAACCTAAAGATTTGGACTTTAATCAAAAGGTTTCTTCCACTATTTTATTCGAATTGGTAGCCTCTACCTCCAATTCTAGGAATTACCCTAATTCCTTAGCGGGTACTAGAATCCACTTAGACTGCACACAAGCCCAACTTTGGTTGGCCAACCCATGTACATCTAAGGGTAGGTTCATAACCAATTGTTTCTCTAAACAATTTTTAGTAATTTTAATTTTTCCTCAGAAACCTAATCAGTAGGCTTTGGCCTCCACTGTAAGGATCCAGTTAGGTCTATCCATTAACATGATCATACTTGGTGTATCTAACCAACGAATGATTAAGCCCAACTTTGGTTGGCTCACCTAACCACCATTAGAGAGACACTTCCAAGTCGTCATATGATGAGTGATAATTCTATTAGTCAACAAGCACCAGGCCTTTGGGTCTGCAATGATTATTGAGTTAATGGACTCATTATCAAACACCTTAATGGGAGGCTATGACTCAGTTATCTCCATAACTTTATCATTTTAAGGACCTAATAATTTTAGAGGATTTAAATAATATAGAGGATGAAGTCAGATGAACCAGCTTATCATGATCCTCCCACTGGCTTCACCAAGTCAGCTTAAGGGAGACCAGGGCTGGTCTAGGAGCACCTAAATCAGTCACACTGATTTACCTAGCTGACATGGGTCAGCTCGAATAGTCAAGTGATCCGATCAAAACATAATTTTACCAAGAGGCCAGGTAAGTTCGATCAGTGGGAGGGTCTGCCAAAGCTTGCCTTAGACACCATCAGAAATGGCCAGGTAAGCGGGCTCCCAATTAAAAACCACCGGTCTGGTTTACCTTAGACACCAACTGGTTTAATTAGTTTCGATTAGATCAACCTAACAGTTCATGCTAGACCGCTTAGCCAAGAATCAAGTCCATTTGGTTCTCGTTAAAGACATGGACTTGACCAACTACAACTATTGTAATTGATCTAGAGAATCCTTGACCTAATCTAAGACAACAATTGATTAGATTTAGTCAATTCTCTAATTAAGTCCATCTTTAATCTAACCATAGGTCTAACCCAATTAATGGACCTAATTCCCACTAACCCATTAACCCAATGTGTTATGATTTGTGTCTTAGGTTCTTCAATTCACAACTTAGAACCTAATCAAACAACTTCTTAATTCTTAATTAAGTTTTGGGCTGAGGGTTGGGTTCGGCTTTTCAAAAAATAATTTTTATATTTATAAAATAATTTTATAATATGATTCTACTAACCATATTGCATGTTTGATTCATAATCAAGATGCAAGTGAAATAAACATGAAACTACTTTAGATCTAATCTAAACAGGTTCATGTAATTGAAACAATTTCAACTTTAAACAATTTCTTTGCACAAAAATTATTAACAAAGAGATTTTATTTTAGATTTAAACATCTTTTAAATCTAATAAATCATAAATTTAATCTAGATCATATCTAATAAATTTATGATTAAAGATAGATCTACACAAACTAGGACAACCTTTGCACTGTAAGGGGTAAACCTTACAGCAGGACAACCTTGCAGTTTGTGATTGATCTAAAATTTTAATTTTAGATTTAATAATCAGATTATAAATTAGATCTAATCTAAAAATAATCTAAGCATGTATAAATAATCATGTAATAAAGAACCTTGCTCTGATACCAATTGAAGGAACCAGATCTAGGGTTTCAGGGTTAGATCTCGAAACTTTTTCAAGATCATACAGCGAAAGACTAAAATAAATCAAAATTTATTTTCTAAGATCAAAAAATCTCTAGATCTAAGATCCTATTACATGATTATTACATAGCATTAAATTAAAAATTAAAATATATAAATATATCATGAACTACATGTTGATCATATCAACATGTTTCTATACTACATCTAATGTATGTATTAAACAATAGATCAGATCTATTACCTTGCAAGTTAGATGCTCTAACCTCGCTGATCCGGGCTTAAGGATGATGTTGCAAGCCGCACACGCGTCCGACCTCTAGGAGTCATCCACACGAGCCCACGAATCTCGATCAGAAGTCCTGCTTCAGGAAATCAGCACAGTATGCTAGTACTGCGCTGATCCTTCTTTGATGGTTGATCAGGTGCCTCCTTCTTCTTGATTTGGACTCTTCCAAAGATGAAAAGTAAAAGAAGGAGTTTCAGATCTAAGACACTCTCAGGAAACTCAAGATGGAGGGAGGAAAGATATGAAAACAAAAACCCAAGAAGAAGACCCTCTTCTTCTTCACATTTTTCTCTCTAGACACCCAAACTTTCATCTTTTATATCTCCACGACCCAAAGGTATTTCTATCTGATTTTTGGATGGCACAAAGGTCTCTCAAATTTCTAATTTCTCCTAAACTTTTGTGAAGAAAATCATCTTATATAAAGAGATATGATAGAGTCTTTGTCTAGGTCAAACACCTAGTCAAGGCTTATCCAAACATGGCAAGTTAAGGGACGCCCAACTCTTGAGCACCTCCTTCATATTTTCGTGCATGGATTACTAGAAAAGGGTGCACAATATATATCCTAAAAGCCATGAAAATTCTAAAAAAAATTTGGATAAATTCGGTGCAAAATTGAAAGAGTTTTGGATTTCTAAAACTCTATCTCATAGAATTCGAAATCCAAACTTATTCCTTTTAGATTTGATCCAAACCACCTTCCATGTAAGAAAGAAGAGAGGAGACCTTTTGTGAACGTGGGAGAGATCTGAGAGAGGGCTTTTGTCGCACAAAATAAGTGGAGATTGGCGTTGAATAAGAGAGAGGGCGTGGAGAAGGCTTATGTGGCGCAAGGTGGAATCCTAGTCTTACTAGGATTCTGTCTTATGACTTGTTTTAATTTGGTTTCCCAAATCAAATCAAATCAAAATTAGATCAACCCAATTAAAATAGGTCTTAACCCAATTAAGAACCTAATTTAATCAGATTAAATTAGATTTAAATCTGATTTAATTTTCTAATCAAATTAGAAATTAGATTGACCCAAGTCCTAGTTGAACTAGGACTAATTTTTCCTTGCACTTGGTTTATCCAATAAACCAATTGGACTTGATCCAATCAAGTCCAAAATAAATCTAATTAAATCATATTTAATTAGACTTAATCTCATCCCATTAGCTTAATCAAATTAAGCCAATTAGCAATCGAATTGCTAATCGATCCTCCTGCAACACTTGCACTGGGTTAAATGTCAATCGTATTGATCATTTAACCCTAGAATGATTCTTAATCGTTGATCAACCATCTGATCGGATCATGAACTCTAATGTGTGTGACCTCATAGTTCCGAACCTAAGCCGGTAGCATAGGAATAAATTTTTATACCAATCGAAGTGACCATCTAGCAATGGTACCCGACGATCGGATAGGTCGAATGTGTAGAACAACATCCTTAGAACCCATGCGGATATAGTTTTCATATAATTCATCCCCTTGACCAAAATGATCATAGGACACCCCAGAGTTTAACTGTCAACTCTGATCAGGTTGTCCACATTGTATTTCAAAATATCAAATCCATCTGATGGATTACCCTGGCCAAGGTTTTGCTAAATTGAAATACAGCGACTCATTCTTCTCCAACTCTTGGAGTGGTCAATCCCATCTCGATCACACTCTGACTTCGCAAGTACTTGACTGTGCCCAGAAGCCTTCCGTCTCTGAATTAGAAATTCAGTTAGTCCAGTACCAAAGCACAATGAGTTGCTTGCAAGTCACTGAGGCGATCTCAGGTCTAAGGGACACTTATACCTATATCCCATCAGAGATATTCTCGACAGTAGAATACTCTGGTGTTGGTCACGTTCCATGATGATGTACCCTTATATCTCACCTGTATGTCATACCAGTGTCTCCACACTTCTTGGTTAAGAGGACAACCAACCCATATGGCCTACAGCGACCTATGCTCGATAGAAGCTGTCGTCCTTATTAACAGCCTATCATTTGGTCGTGAACAGTTTTAAGGACTAATCGATAAATCCTCTCTTTATCGAACTTAAATAGTCCTAAAGACTTCATCATAACAACGGAGTTCATTAGAAGATGAAAGCTTATGATGAAAATGCCAAATATATTTTATTTATTAACAAATCAATTACAATACTTGGTTGCTCAACCGTCAACAGCTTGACGATTGGCTTTTTGGGACACATTTCCCAACATACATCTCATGTATTAAAATATGATCTAATTAGCATACTTTCAGATCTGATACATCACATGTAACATCTAAAAAATAAGATTTAAATTGAACTATTCAATATAAAATCTATTCTAGACAGTTACTAGGATAATTCTACAACTAGTCTAGGCATGCAGCAGATTAATCTTATAAATTAATTAAATTTTTATTTTTTTATCTGAATATAATATTTATAATATCAAAAAATTAGAGAATAAATTAGATCTAATTTATATTTTAATCATATTAAAATATAAAACTTCAAGACTATTCATAGTTTAAACTATTCCTAGTCTAGTCATGCATCTCATACATGTTAGATCTACTTAGATTTAATTTTAAATTTTTTGATTTCAGATCTAATCATATCTAATGTAACATCTAAAATCTATTAATATCAGATAAATAAAAAAATAAAAATTAGATCTAAATTAGATCTGAAATAGAGCCATCAGCTTGGCTCTAATACCAGTTGAAGGGAAAAACTGACTTTTTCTCTATAGGATCTTCCAGATCTAATGAGATCTGGAATGAAATATTTTTTTAAAAAAACTATCCTACAATATTTTAGATCTAAGATCTATTAGATCTAATTTTTATTATCTAATATTTAATCTAAAATTAAATCTAAAACTTGAAGATTAAAGAAATACCTTTAGGGTAATTAGATTACCTTGTAGATGATCGCAGCAATGCCCGAGGTTCAAAAATAGCCACGCAGTCGACTGGCCTCTACCAATATCCACTCAAGCAGGATCTAGATCATCTTCTCCTTGCAAATCTTTGCTCTAAAAATTAGATCTGGATCTGATCTGAAAGATCTTCAAAAGATCTTCTGAAGCTGGAGCAGCAGCTTCTCGACAAATCCCTACAGCCTTCTGATCAGGGTGCCACCATGCCTTGGACAAGCACCAGATGGATGCCCAACTTCTTGGATGTGAAGAGGGGAGGGAGAGGACCAGAGGGGGTATAGAGAAGTGGTGGGGTTTCATAATTTTATTGGGTATTGAGCAGAGTCTCTAAACCCTAGGTGCAGACAGGATTTAAATAGACCCTGCTGTGCCTTGCAGTGCCACATCATTCGACCAATCAAAAAATTTTAATTAATTCTAAAAAAATTATGATTGATAGAGTGATATCATCTGATCATATTAGATAAGAATCTCACCAAATCCTCCTACTGTTGGCACCAACACTGGATAAACACAGTGAGATTGGCACCCAACAGTTTGAGTCGATCAAGGCATAGAGTCCTCATCTCATGGGACTCTATCCTTATCCACTTGGGGCACCCGTCGAATCTGATCTTGGCACCCACTTTGATGCCTAATTTAGTAGGTGGACACTCCACAAAAACTCTCCAATGACCTCTTGCCAGGTGGCCTTCAGTTCAAGATCCATAAGTTAACGTTTGACCGATGTCCTAAAACGAAAATGGCAGGTGACAGAAATTGGCAGGTGTTGTCTTAAATTCATCTCATGAATTAAGACAAGACTTTTTTGAACTGAACTGACTCCAGTCAAATTGAGAGAAACTTTCTCAAGGTTCTCTGGGTGATTCAAATCATATTTGGCTCAGTCGAGATGAAAAAGATTGCACGAGGAGAAAATTAGACTCAATCGTGTGCTAGCACGATTTTCTTGAACCTAATTGGATCTAATCCAAATCAATCGAACTGGACTAGCTTGATTGATGACATCCAGACCCTAACTCTTGTTTGTGTGATCCAGTTATATTCATTTCTGTATGGTAATGAGACATGTCATGATCTCATCATCGACATCATCGAAACTCCTTTCGATGGATCAGAACTCTTCTGATTCAGACAATTAGAATGATCGATCATCAAGATCATTCTACTTGGTCCCAAAATTCACCAGTGATACCTAGCAGTATATGGTGGCAACCCATCAGAAATGAAGACGAACCTCTCAGTGCAGCTACTTGTATGATTGAGTTCTTCTATCATGAGTCCCGACTGAATTAGGGTTAAGGTGAACTCGTCAAACCCAACATCAGTCATATGAATCAATCGATCGATCCAAATTCGATGTGAAACCTCAATGAAAAATGCTTTTTCATTATTTCACTCTACCATGGCCATGGGCTTAAGGACTCAATCTTTCGATCATCATAGGACTACTCCTCTTATCTACCGAGGTTGATAGATCCCATCTTGGTGCAATCTGGTTCCTACAATGAATATGCTACAGCCAACATACACCTCAGGATTTCGAATGACTAAGAGATCGAGTTATAGTATAGTCAAACTATAACACACTTAAGATAAACTGTCGATGTACCTCGGGTCAAAGAACTAGACACACAGCTGTAGCATCGAGCTAGTCATCGATGAGAAGGTAGACTTCCTTATGACTGCTCAAGGTGGTCATGCTCGATACTCTCATTCTCAATGAATACCTATACTCTTGCTCTAATATCTCCACACCATAGACTCAGGACTCATCTACCCTAAGAAAGTGATCGTACACCAATCTTCCGGATCGATGACCATCCTCATGATGATCCTATGGTCAGGAGTTGTTTATGAGTTAGTTATGTAAATTCATATCTTAAATTTTCAACTCTTGAAAATATGAATTAACATTCTTACTAACTCAAAGGATGTATCACAGACATAATGTACACAATGTGATAGTAGAATAATCTTTTTATTCATTTATAGTCAAAATTACAAATTTGCCCTTATATTTGTGCAGGAATGTGTCAGCCAATCTAGCATCTAGGGCACACATCTAACAATTAATACATACTTAGATTATTTTTTAGATTAGATCTAATTTATAATCTGATTGTTAAATCTAAAATTAAAATTTTTAGATCAATCACGAACTGTAGGTTGTCCTACTGTAAGATTTATCCCTTACAGTGCAAAGGTTGTCCTAGTTCGTGTAGATCTATCTTTAATCATAAATTTATTAGATGTAATCTAGATTAAATTTATAATTTATTAGATTTAAAAGATATTTAAATCTAAAATAAAATCTCTTTGTTAATCATTTTCGTGCAAAGAACCATCATATATTTGTCTGAAAAATTTATGCAGTTTAAAGTTGAAATTATTTCAATTACATAAACCTGTTTAGATTAGATCTAAAGTAGTTTCATGCTTTTCTTTTACTTGCATTTTGATTATGAATCAAACATACAACTTGGTTTGTAGAACTATGTTATAAAAATATTTTACAAATATGAAAATTATTTTCGAAAAGTCGAACCCTAACCCTTAGTCCAAAACTTAATTGAGAATTAAGAAGTTGTTTGATTAGGTTCTAAGATTTTGAATTGAAGAACCTAAGACACAGATCATAACACATTGGGTTAATGGGTTAGTGGAAATTAGGTCCATTAATTGGGTTAGACCTAAGGTTAGGTTAAAGATGGACTTAATTAGAGAATTGACTAAATCTAATCAATTATTGTCTTAGATTAGGTCAAAGATTCTCTAGATCAATTACAATAGTTGTAGTTGGTCAAGCCCATGTCTTTAACGAGAACCAAATGGACTTGATTCTTGGCTAAGCAGTCCAGCATGATCTGTTAGATTGATCTAATCAAAACTAATTAAACCAGTTGGTGTCTAAGATAAATCAGACCGATGGTTTTTAATTGGGAGCCCACTTACCTGGTCATTTCTGATGGTGTCTAAGGCAAGCTTTGGCGGACCCTCTCCCCAATCGAACTTACCTGGCCTCTTGGTGAAATTATATTTTGATCAGATTACTTGACTATTCGAGCTGACCCATGTCAGCTAGGTAAATTAGTGTGACTGATTTAGGTGCTCCTAAACCATCCCTTTTAAAGGACTCTCTTAAGCTGACTTGGTGAAGCCAGTGAGAGGATCATGATAAGCTGGTTCATCTGACCTCATCCTCTAAATTAATTAAATCTTTTAAAATTATTAGATCCTTAAAATAAAATAGTTATGATGATAACTAGATCATAGCCTCCCATTAAGTAGATGATAATGGGTCCATCAGTTGGATAATCATTGGAGGCCCAAAGGCCTGGTGCTTATCGACTGATGGAATTGTCATTCATAATATGATTTCTTGACTGCATCTTTCTAAATGGTGGTTAGGTTAGCCAACCAAAGTTGGACCCAATCATTCATTGGCTAGATGGGCCAAGTATGGTCATGTTAATGGTTGGACCTAACCAAACCTTTTCAGTGGAGGCCAAAGCCTACTGATTAGGGACTGAGGCAAAAATAAAATTACTAAAAATTGTTTAGAGAAATAATTGGTTATAAACCTATCTTTAGATGTACATGGATTGGCCAACCAAAGTTGGGCTTGTGTGCAGTCTAAGTGAATTCTAGTACCCACTAAAGAATTAGGATAATTCTTCAAATTGGAGGTAGAGGCTACCAATTCGAATAAAATAGTGGGAAAAACTTTTTGATTAAAGTCTAAATCTTTAGGTTTAATGAATCAATTACTAATTAGGTCATGATTTTTCTTTATGCAGATATGGCCACTTCCCTATCGCTTTGATCATTGTTGGACAATGACAATTTGGTGGGACCCAACTTCGGTAGCTGGTACCAAAAGTTGAAGATAGTCCTGAAGCATGAACAGATCCTATATGTGATAATGGATCCTGCACCTGAGGAGTCAGCTGTCAATGCACGTAGAACAGTCAGAGACACTTACCAGAAGTAACTCAGTGACTGGACCATGGTGTGCTGCATCATGCTCGCTGCCATGAGCGACGAGTTCAATTACAGATTTGAGATGACTCAGCCAAAGGACATACTTCAAATGTTGGAGGATACCTTTGGCACACCCGATGGCGTAGACAGGCACAAGACTAGTTGTGCCATCTTCAACGCCAAAATACGGGATGGTGCCTTTGTCACTAATCACGTATTGTACATGATCGAGCTGATGGAGCATTTGAGCAAGCTCGCTTTTCTCTTGCATGAGCAGCTGGGGAAAGATGCAATACTGAACTCACTGTCCAAGTCTTATCTCCCATTCCTCACTCATTATAGAATGATAGAGCCTGAAGTAAACTACCACGGGTTACTGGAGTTGCTTCAGAACTTTGAGAAGGATCACCAACTCCACAAGGAGTCGGTGAACTTAGTGGGAGGTTCCTCTTCTGATTCTCGACCCTTTAAGAAAGGGAAGAAAAACAAGAAGAAGAAAGTGAAGAAGGTGCAAGTTCAAATTGGGACATCTGTGCAGGGCCAGACCAGAAAGATCAAGCTCGATAAGAGTCTATTCTACTGGCAAGCACCCTAGATTAGATAGTGTATCTGATATATATTTATGGCACTGTAGACTAGGTCATATAAATAAGAACAGAATAAATAGGTTGACTCAAGAGAAAATCCTCAAAGTCAGTGATTGTGAATCACTTTCAACCTGTGAGTCCTGTCTTCTTGGTAAAATGATCAAGTCACCTTTTACTGAAAAATATGAGAGAGCTACTAAGCTCTTGGGCCTAGTACATACTGATGTATGCGGGCCCATGAGCATAAGTGCTAGAGGTGGATATTTCTACTTCATCACTTCACAGATGAGCTATCCAGATTTGGATATATCTATCTGATGAAACATAAGTCAGATTCATTTGAAATATTCAAATGATTCTGAAATGAAGTAGAAAAATAAACTAGGAAGAGTATTAAAATTCTTCGATTTGATCGAGGAGGAGAATACCTTTCTGGTGAGTTTTTGACATATTTAGGAGAGAATAGGATTCTCTCCCAATGGACTCCTCCAGGAACACCACAGCATAATGGTGTGTCTGAAAGAAAAAATCAGACTCTGTTAGACATTGTCCGATCCATGATGGGTTTTGCCAGCTTACCGATATCCTTCTAGGGATATGCACTGGAATCGACCTTGTTGGTGCAAAAATCCGCCTGCGCCGGAGAAGCTGGAGTTGAGGAGGCCGCGGTCACCGCCGGGACCTGCAAGGGAAGTCTAAACCGGAGGTGGGGTTGCTCCGGCAAGACCCTCCGACGCTCAAGTCAGTTCTCTGCCTCAACAAGAATGGAGTGCTCGAACGGAGAATTTAGCAGAGTTTTGAGATAAGAGAAATGAGCTTAAAAAATAACGTATCTGAGTCCCCCCTTTTATAGGCGGGGGAGGCAACGGACTGATGGCGACGTGCGTAACTGCCTGGTAGTGGGCCGCCCATGGTCAGGGGAATTGATTGCGAAAGATAGTGGAGCGGACACGCGGGTATCACCTCGACTTGCCACGTGGAATCTGTTATGAAGGGTGGAGCAGCGTCCGTCGTCAGGGGAACCGCATGGTATCCGTCGCAGGAGGTGGAGCAGGTTCGTGGCCTGCCAGGGGGATAATGGAGCTGTGCGGAGTCCGCCACAGGAGGTGGAGTAGGTTCGTGGCCGTTACTGCGGCCTGCCAGGGGGATAATGGAGCTGTACGGAGTCCGCTACAGGAGGTGGAGCAGGGTCGCGGCCGTTTTGAGGGCCTGTCAGGGGGCGTGGATCTGTCGACTGAAGCTCGACAACGGTCGGAGCCGTCGAGAGCAGAGCCCGGCTCCCGTAGGAGTCCGGGCGGAGCTGTTCTGATGTCGGCGGTGGAGCCCGGCTCCCATAGGAGTCCGGGCGGAGCAGCGCTTGCTGACGTCGTCGGAGCCCGGCTCTCGTAGGAGTCCGGGCGGAGCTGCACTTGCTGATGCCGTCGGTGGAGCCCGGCTCCCGTAGGAGTCCGGGCGGAGCTGCACTTGCCGATGTCGTCGGAGCCCGGCTCCCGTAGGAGTCCGGGCGGAGCTGCGCTGCAAACAAAGTCAAGGGTGAAGTCCGGCTCTCGTAAGAGTCCGGACTGAGCTTACCAGCAATTGATATTGAGAGCAGAGCCCGGCTCCCGTAGGAGTCCGGGCGGAGCTGTTTTGATGTCGGCGGTGGAGCCCGGCTCCCGTAGGAGTCCGGGCGGAGCAGCGTTTGCTGACGTCGGTGGAGCCCGGCTCCCGTAGGAGTCCGGGCGGAGCAGCGCTTGC
Source organism: Elaeis guineensis (assembly GCF_000442705.2). Classification (NCBI taxonomy): domain Eukaryota; kingdom Viridiplantae; phylum Streptophyta; class Magnoliopsida; order Arecales; family Arecaceae; genus Elaeis; species Elaeis guineensis. The sequence continues at coordinate 47,034,593 of NC_025997.2, forward strand.
TGATGGCGGTGGAGCCCGGCTCCCGTAGGAGTCTGGGCGGAGCTGCACTTGCTGATGTCGTCGAAGCCCGGCTCCCGTAGGAGTCCGGGCGGAGCTGCGCTGCAAACAAAGTCAAGGGTGAAGTCCGGCTCTCGTAAGAGTCCGGACTGAGCTTACCAGCAATTGATATTGAGAGCGGAGCCCGGCTCCCGTAGGAGTCCGGGCGGAGCTGTTTTGATGTCGGCGACGGAGCCCAGCTCCTGTAGGAGTCCGGGTGGAGCAGCGTTTGCTGACGTCGGTGGAGCCCGGCTCCCGTAGGAGTCCGGGCGGAGCAGCGCTTGCTGATGGCGGTGGAGCCCGGCTCCCGTAGGAGTCCGGGCGGAGCTGCACTTGCTGATGTCGTCGGAGCCCGGCTCCCGTAGGAGTCCGGGCGGAGCTGCGCTGCAAACAAAGTCAAGGGTGAAGTCCGGCTCTCGTAAGAGTCCGGACTGAGCTTACCAGCAATTGATATTGAGAGCGGAGCCCGGCTCCCGTAGGAGTCCGGGCGGAGCTGTTTTGATGTCGGCGGCGGAGCCCGGCTCCCGTAGGAGTCCGGGCGGAGCAGCGTTTGCTGACGTCGGTGGAGCCCGGCTCCCGTAGGAGTTCGGGCGGAGCAGCGCTTGCTGATGGCGGTGGAGCCCGGCTCCCGTAGAAGTCCGGGCGGAGCTGTACTTGCTGATGTCGTCGGAGCCCGGCTCCCGTAGGAGTCCGGGCGGAGCTGCGCTGCAAACAAAGTCTAGGGTGAAGTCCGGCTCTCGTAAGAGTCCGGACTGAGCTTACCAGCAATTGATATTGAGAGCGGAGCCCGACTCCCGTAGGAGTCCGGGCGGAGCTGTTTTGATGTCGGCGGTGGAGCCCGGCTCCAGTAGGAGTCCGGGCGGAGCAGCGCTTGCTGACGTCGTCGGAGCCCGGCTCCCGTAGGAGTCCGGGCGGAGCTGCACTTGCTGATGCCGTCGGTGGAGCCCGGCTCCCGTAGGAGTCCGGGCGGAGCTGCACTTGCTGATGCCGTCGGTGGAGCCCGACTCCCGTAGGAGTCCGGGCGGAGCTGCACTTGCTGATGCCGGTTCCGCCGTGGGTTCCGGCTGTGGGTATTTTATACCCAACACCAGTCCCCCTACATCCAAGTTTTGAATTTCAAACGAAGGAAGTATACAGAAGTACAGCCGGAACCATCCCTTCGAATCCCGCGCCCTGCCGCTCCCAGATATTTTGGCATTAAATGAGCGCGTGCCAGAGTCTTTTCGAATTGGGGTGGAACGAGGGGACGCTTCGAAGACCCCGCAAGTATGCTGGCCTAGGTACGGTGCAATCATGGCCCTACCAACCGCCAGCCGCCTTCAGCCGTCTGCCATGGGGAGTGGGACACGTGTCGAGCGCGGACTGGCCCGGGGGGATTCGAGATCATTATGGTGCCGGATCCCAGGGTCTATTTAAACCCGTCCTCCCCCCTTCAGGCGTCCTACTCCATTTTTGATTTTCGCTGGCGTCCGTCATCTCCCCGAGAGTCTGCTCTTGCGAACGTCCTTTCGAGCCGTAGGTGCCTTCTGTCTCTCGCCCCCCGGGTCCTCAGAGCAAGATAGGTTAGTGCCCACCTTCTTTTCACCGCCTAGGGCTCTTTCGTCTTTTCATTCTCTTCGTGTCTTCCTCCGGGTTGACCTTTGGCGCTTCGTTCCCCTCTCAATTTGCCTTTCTAGGGCCCTTTAGGTTCTTCCCCGAGAAAAAATGTCTTCTGAATCTTCTGTCCCCGTAAGTTCTGGGAGTTCTTCTGCTTCGAACCCCCAGGCCCCCGTTTCTGCGGATGAACCCGCGCTCGGGGCAGGGTCTCGCCCGGTTTTCGCGCCGGGCGCCACTTCGTGTTCGTCGACTCCGGACGAACTTCTCCTGATAAGGGCTCGATACGGGGTCCCTGTGGAGTACGACCTGGAGCTTCCTGGCCCCTCTGATAGGGCCAGCGCCCCCACCCCCAGCCGCTTTTGTCTGTATCAGGAGGCCTTTCGCGCCGGGCTTCGGCTTCCGCTCCCAAACTTCGTCGCCGCCTTCTTTCATTTTTTAGATATTTCACTTGCTTCTGTTGCCCCGAATTCCTTTAGGTTTTTAATAGGGTTTCTCTCTCTCTGCCACATAGCCGAGGTCCAGCCATCCCTCTCCTTATTCAGACATTTCTACACCTTCAAACGCCATCCTTCAGCGAAGGACTGGTGGTACTTCTCCCCTCAGTTCGGCAAGAAGGGGTTGCTGAAGGGTGCCCCTTCTTCGATTCACAACTGGAAGGGAAAATTCCTCTTTGTTTACTGCCCGACCCTGGAATTGGGCCTACCCCCTTGGGGGTCTCTGAGGGATTCCGTCCGCCGGGCTCCTGGCCTAGGAGAGGGCGACCTTCAGGCCGCCCAGAAGCTCCTGAGCTATCCCGCTCCTTCCCTTCCAAACCTGCTGAGGGAGCCGCTTCTCTTCAACATCGGCCTGAGCCCTCAAGATCCAGCAAGTATACATCTTTCCTTTTCTTGTCTTCTTCTTCCCTCTCTTCCTTTCTCTCTCCTTTTTCCTCTTTCTTCTTTTCTTTTCTCTTTTTTTCCTTTTTTTTTTTTTTTTTGGACTGACTGGTGCTGCTTTTTCCTTCTTCTTTTCTTCTTCTTTCTTTCTTTTTTTTTTTTTTTTTTTTTTTTTTTAAGCAATGGACGCCGAAGCCACACGGATGCTTGCCAAGGCCATGAGAGCCCAGAAAAGGAAGGGCGCGACGACTTTCGGCTCGGCGAAGAGGGCCAGGGTGGAGGAGACGAGCCTGGCCGCGCCCGTCCAGGCGACCCCGGCGATCGACATTCCTTCGGATGCCGAGCCAGCGGCCCCCCGGGCTCCCCCAGGGAGCCCACCGACTGGGGTCCCAATTCCGGAGGTTCGCCCTGCAGAGGCACCTGCCGCGGGGAGGAGGAGAAAATCGGTGGCCCGCAGGCCGAGCAGCCACCGAGCCGCTGCAGACGAGTCCGTCTGCTCCGAGGGGGGATCGGAGAATCCCTTCAATGACAAGGCTCTAATCCGTCGGCTGCTCGATGGTTGCATCCTGTCCGATGTCGTGGAGAGGATCGACCGCGCCGATCCCGAGCAGCGGGCTTGGGACACCTTGGGGTCCTTCCTTGAGGTAAGCGGATTTTTATTTGCACAGTTGCCTCGGTCTTTGTTGTAATTCTCTATCTGTCTTTGCAGATCGGGCACCAGCTCTTCGCCTATGTCGAGGCATCGGGCCGCATGAGAAGGGATCTCCTCCGGGCGGAGGAGCGCTGCCAAGACGAGGTCGTTCGTCTTCAAGCGAAGACGGCCGAGGTGGCCGCCCTCCGGGAGGCCCTGGAGAGAGAGAGACAGGACCGGGAAGAGGAAAGACAAGCCCGGGAGGAGGAGAGACAAGCCCGGGAGGCGGAGAGACGGAGCCTGGAGGAGTCGGTGAGGAAGGCGGAGGCCGAGGTCGCCCAGTTGGCCGAGCAAACCCCGGTTCTGGTCTCGGAGGCCAGGACCCTTACGGTGGAGGAGTTCAAGGCCTCCGCGGAGATGAGGGAGCTGAACGTCCAGTTCGGCCTGGAGGCATTTACCAAAGGGTTTGAGCTTTGCCGGGAGAAGGTGGCCAGCAGATATCCCGATCTTGGCCTCGAATTCTTGGAGGAGTCCGACAATGAGGCCGGCCCTTCGCCCGCCGCCACAGCGGTTGCACCCCCCGCGCCGAACTCTCCACCCCCCGCTCCCGAGGTCTGAGACCTCCGACCTTGTATCTTTCTTTTGTTATCATGCTTCCTTTTCATTTGTCTTCAAGATCAATCAATAAAGCCGAATTCCTTTTTGTGGATGATTTTTTCCTCCCTCTGCTCCTTCTTTCCGGCCTTTCTTCTTGTAACGAATCGGTCTTTGACGCTTGCCTCTTCCAATGGCAGCGCCCCGCCGAAGCACTCCCCCTGCCCCTGGGGGTCCCGCTGAAGTCGACTATCCAGCGGCTCAAAAAGGAGGTCCTCCACTTGACGAAGAAGTTGAAAAAGTCAGAGGGCGAGCTCCGCCAGGCGAAAAAATGCTACTCCGAGGCCGCTGCCGAGGCCGCCCACTTCAGGAGTATCCAAGTGAGGGCGATCATGGACTACAGTCGGCGGAAGGCGAGCTTCACAAAAGAGCTTGAGGAATGTAAGAAGAGCGCCAGTGACCGAACTTGGGCTCAAGAGGCCCGGATCAGCGCCCTTAAAGTGGAGCTGTCGGCTGCCAAGAGGAGGATCGGCCAGCTGGAAGGGAACTCACCCCGACTCACAGTGCGGGATGAGTAGATATGGTCACAAAAAGTTTCCGACCTCCAGAAGCAGCTTCAAGATGCTGAGATGAGCCACGATGTGCAGCGGGCCAGCTGGCGCCGACAGGTAGAGGAGTACAAGGGGAGATTCCATCGAGCGGCGGACGAGGTAGTCCATCTCCAGAGGCAGTTGGTTACTAGGGCGCAGCTTGCTAACGCCCAAGATAACGAAGAGCTCCAAGCCCTGAGAGGCTCTGTCGAAGGGATTTCTGTCTCCCTTGGGGAGAAGACAGCTGAGCTACAACAAGTAAAAATTCAACTGGGGCTTGAGCGGAAGGCCATCGCGGACGCAGAGGCGGAGTCTGAAGTGTTGCGGAAGTGGCATCGGGAAGCGGAGGCTGAGGTCCGGCGACTTCGTCAGGCGCTCCAGGACGTGCTGCGAAAGAAGGAAGAACTAGAAGAAACGGTGGAGAGCCTGAGGCCATCCTGGTTGAGGGATGCAGGTGGTGACTCAAGGTCGGAGGAGGCAGGGCCCCCTTAGAGCCCCTTTGTCTTTATGTAGCTATTTTCTTTTTGTCGTTTTGTTTTTCTTTTTCTGGCCGCTCTGGCTTTGTAGTGTATATATTGAAAATGAAAAAAGGAGTGCTTTGTGTTACCTTGTTCGCGTGTAGTACTGATAATGTCGATTGTTGGGCCTTTCTTGTCGTTTGGCTTGTTTGATGTAGATGTCGCCGTGGGGGGGGGGAGCTCCTTCCTTCCATCCGATATTGTTGCGCGGCCGAGTCTTGCTACCATCATTGACCCCTATTGTGGAAGTGGCAATGAGAGTCCGGCTCCCGTGGGAGTCCGGGCTAAGTCTTACCGGGCGACGGAACCCGGCTCCCGTAGGAGTCCGGGTGAAGTCTGGCTTGGCGGCGGAACCCGGCTCCCGTAGGAGTCCGGGTGAAGTCTTGCTTGGCGGTGGAACCCGGCTCCCGTAGGAGTCCGGGTGAAGTCTTGCTTGGCGGCGGAACCCGGCTCCCGTAGGAGTCCGGGTGGAGCCTACCTTTGCGGCGGAACCCGGCTCCCATAGGAGTCCGGGTCTTCCATTTTGCTTGGGCCGGTGGCGAGGTTCTCGTCATCAGCCTGGCTTGTGGGGGCGCGTTAGGGCGCTGTAAGGCCTCTCCCCCCTCCGGTCTAAAAGAACCGGGCCTTCGACACTGCTCAAGTTAGGGCGAGGTTTTCCTCCTGTCCCTAACAGGGCTGTGGGGGCACATTAGGGCGTTGTAAGGCCTCTCCCCCATCCGGTCTAAAAGAACCGGGCCTTCGACATTGCTCAAGTTAGGGCGAGGTTTTCCTCCTGTCCCTAACAGGGCTGTGGGGGCACATTAGGGCATTGTAAGGCCTCTCCCCCCATCCGGTCTAAAAGAATCGGGCCTTTGACTTTGCTCAAGTTAGGGCGAGGTTTTCCTCCTGTCCCTAACAGGGCTGTGGGGGCACATTAGGGCGTTGTAAGGCCTCTCCCCCCATCCGGTCTAAAAGAACCGGGCCTTTGACTTTGCTCATGTCAGGACGAGGTTCTCCTCCTGTTCCTGACATGGCCGTTGTTTTTTGGAGAGGTCACATCCAGTCATAATACATCCGCGTTAAGCAGGAGGGGTGCGTTAGCTAGAAAGAAAAGTAGATTCAAAACGAAACAGTAAGCAATACATTTACAGTTCTCCCGCTCCTCCTTGAGGCCCTCCGACGATGGAGTCGATGGTCCCGATAGGAGGCCGGTCTCCGGGCTGCTCCTCCCTCTTCTGTGGTTCGGGCGGTGGGAGGGCTCTTGGCCGGTCTCCTCTACCCTCGGGCCTGCGGCGGATGAATCTGTCGAGCCGACCTCGTCGGATGAGCTCCTCGATCTCGTCCTGGAGCTGGATGCACTCTTCGATGTCGTGGCCGTGGTCGCGGTGGTAGAGGCAGAACTTGTTGGGGTTGCGCTTCTCGAGGTACGTGCGCATCCTCTCCGGCCTAGGGATCAGCTCCCTGACCTCCATTAGTACCTGGGCCTTCGAGGCGTTGAGGGGGGCGTAGCTGCGGAACTTCCCTGGAGGGGAACCCCGCCGAAACCTGTTGTCCGGGCTTCTCTGCCTGCGTGCCCGGGGTGGAGTATGGGCGCGCTTGTGCCCAGGAGGGGATCGGGAGCGAGGCCGGGCTTCCCTTGGCCTCTTCTCAACTGCGGGCTTGCCAGAATCTCCCGCCTGGCGCTCCCTCGCAGTCTCTTCATCCTTCATTTTGAAGGCCTCTTCCGCTCGGGCGTATCCTTCAGCCCGAGCCAGCAGATCAGCAAAATCCCTGGGGTACTTCTTCTCCAGAGAGTACAAGAGGTCATTCTTCTGAAGGCCGCCTTTCAGGGCGGCCATGGCAACCGACTGGTCCAAGTTCCGGACCTCCAACGCCGCGATGTTGAAGCGGTTGATGTAGGCCCGTATGGACTCCCCTTCCCTCTGCTTGATGTTGATGAGGGACTCCGAACCTTTCTGGGGACGTCGGCTGCTGACAAAATGGGCCACGAATTGGTGGCTCATTTGGTCGAAGGAGAAGATGGTACCCGGCTTCAGTGCCGAGTATCAGTTTCTTGCCGCTCCCTTCAAAGTAGACGGGAAAGCCCGGCATAAGATGGCGTCGAGGGCACCATGAAGCAGCATCATTGTCCGGAAGGCCTCCAGGTGGTCCACCGGGTCCGACGTCCCGTCGTAGCTTTCAAACTGGGGGAGCTTGAAATTCGGCGGGACCGGTTCCTGCATAATCATTTGGGAGAAGGGAGGGTCAGTGCAGATATCCTCACCGTAAGCGGGAGGCGCATGGCGGAGTTCTTCGATCCGCCGGTTCATCTCCTGGAGCCTCCGGTCCAGAAAATCCTCTCGACTTCGAGTCTCGAGGGTCCTTTGGCAGAACGGGGGCAGGGATCTCCCAGGGGTGGAGTCGTGGTCCGACTGAGGGCTCTCCACCCTTGGATTCGCCTTCTCGGGGAGGACGGGGCGGCTAGCCCAGGTGGCCCGCCCCACCACCGGGTTCTGGCATTTCGGAGATGCCCCTTCCGGATGCGCCGACGCCTGCGGCGGCTGCTGCTGCATCGCCTGTATGGCCTCGACGAGGCCCTTGACCTGCTGTGCCAGCAAGTCAAACTGCTCCGCGCCGACCGCCGTCGCCGGAGGGGGAGGAGGAGCTGGCTGAGAAACGGGAGGGGAGGCCGGAGCCTGAGATCTTGCCGCGGAGGCCGTGGACCGCCGGGTGGATGCCCTGCACGGAGGCATCGGGTGCCGGTCTCGCGGGGGAGGATTAGGGGTAAATGATGGAGAGATGGCCGGAGGTGGCTCCGTTGAGCGCTCCTTCAAGAACAAGGGTGCTGCGAAGATACAATGCCCTTCCTCTAGCGCCAATCCTGTTGGTGCAAAAATCCGTCTGCGCCGGAGAAGCTGGAGCTGAGGAGGCCGCGGTCACCGTCGGGACCTGCAAGGGAAGTCTAAACCGGAGGTGGGGTTGCTCCGGCAAGACCCTCCGACGCTCAAGTCAGTTCTCTGCCTCAACAAGAATGGAGTGCTCGAATGAAGAATTTAGCAGAGTTTTGAGATAAGAGAAATGAGCTTAAAAAATAACGTATCTGAGTCCCCCCTTTTATAGGCGGGGGAGGCAACGGACTGATGGCGACGTGCGTAACTGCCTGGTAGTGGGCCGCCCATGGTCAGGGGAATTGATTGCGAAAGATAGTGGAGCGGACACGCGGGTATCACCTCGACTTGCCACGTGGAATCTGTTATGAAGGGTGGAGCAACATCCGTCGTCAGGGGAACCGCATGGTATCCGTCGCAGGAGGTGGAGCAGGTTCGTGGCCTGCCAGGGGGATAATGGAGCTGTGCGGAGTCTGCCACAGGAGGTGGAGCAGGTTCGTGGCCGTTACTGCGGCCTGCCAGGGGGATAATGGAGCTGTACGGAGTCCGCTACAGGAGGTGGAGCAGGGTCGCGGCCGTTTTGAGGGCCTGTCAGGGGGCGTGGATCTGTCGACTGAAGCTCGGCAACGGTCAGAGCCGTCGTGAGCGGAGCCCGGCTCCCGTAGGAGTCCGGGCGGAGCTGTTCTGATGTCGGCGGCGGAGCCCGGCTCCCATAGGAGTCCGGGCGGAGCAGCGCTTGCTGACGTCATCGGAGCCCAGCTCCCGTAAAAGTCCGGGCGGAGCTGCACTTGCTGATGCCGTCGGTGGAGCCCGGCTCCCGTAGGAGTCCGGGCGGAGCTGCACTTGCCGATGTCGTCGGAGCCCGGCTCCCGTAGGAGTCCGGGCGGAGCTGCGCTGCAAACAAAGTCAAGGGTGAAGTCCGGCTCTCGTAAGAGTCCGGACTGAGCTTACCAGCAATTGATATTGAGAGCAGAGCCCGGCTCCCGTAGGAGTCTGGGCGGAGCTGTTTTGATGTCGGCGGTGGAGCCCGGCTCCCGTAGGAGTCCGGGCGGAGCAGCGTTTGCTGACGTCGGTGGAGCTCGGCTCCCGTAGGAGTCCGGGCGGAGCAGCGCTTGCTGATGGCGGTGGAGCCCGGCTCCCGTAGGAGTCCGGGCGGAGCTGCACTTGCTGATGTCGTCGGAGCCCGGCTCCCGTAGGAGTCCGGGCGGAGCTGCGCTACAAACAAAGTCAAGGGTGAAGTCCGGCTCTCGTAAGAGTCCGGACTGAGCTTACCAGCAATTGATATTGAGAGCGGAGCCCGGCTCCCGTAGGAGTCCGGGCGGAGCTGTTTTGATGTCGGCGGCGGAGCCCGGCTCCCATAGGAGTCCGGGCGGAGCAGCGTTTGCTGACGTCGGTGGAGCCCGGCTCCCGTAGGAGTCCGGGCGGAGCAGCGCTTGCTGATGGCGGTGGAGCCCGGCTCCCGTAGGAGTCCGGGCGGAGCTGCACTTGCTGATGTCGTCGGAGCCCGGCTCCCGTAGGAGTCCGGGCAGAGCTGCGCTGCAAACAAAGTCAAGGGTGAAGTCCGGCTCTCGTAAGAGTCCGGACTGAGCTTACCAGCAATTGATATTGAGAGCGGAGCCCGGCTCCCGTAGGAGTCCGGGCGGAGCTGTTTTGATGTCGGCGGCGGAGCCCGGCTCCCGTAGGAGTCCGGGTGGAGCAGCGTTTGCTGACGTCGGTGGAGCCCGGCTCCCGTAGGAGTCCGGGCGGAGCAGCGCTTGCTGATGGCGATGGAGCCCGGCTCCCGTAGGAGTCCGGGCGGAGCTGCACTTGCTGATGTCGTCGGAGCCCGACTCCCGTAGGAGTCCGGGCGGAGCTGCGCTGCAAACAAAGTCAAGGGTGAAGTCTGGCTCTCGTAAGAGTCCGGACTGAGCTTACCAGCAATTGATATTGAGAGCGGAGCCCGGCTCCCATAGGAGTCCGGGCGGAGCTGTTTTGATGTCGGCGGCAGAGCCCGGCTCCCGTAGGAGTCCGGGCAGAGCAGCGTTTGCTGACGTCGGTGGAGCCCGGCTCCCGTAGGAGTCCGGGCGGAGCAGCGCTTGCTGATGGCGGTGGAGCCCGGCTCCCGTAGGAGTCCGGGCGGAGCTGTACTTGCTGATGTCGTCGGAGTCCGGCTCCCGTAGGAGTCCGGGCGGAGCTGCACTGCAAACAAAGTCAAGGGTGAAGTCCGGCTCTCGTAAGAGTCCGGACTGAGCTTACCAGCAATTGATATTGAGAGCGGAGCCCGGCTCCCGTAGGAGTCCGGGCGGAGCTGTTTTGATGTCGGCGGCGGAGCCCGGCTCCCGTAGGAGTCCGGGCGGAGCAGCGTTTGCTGACGTCGGTGGAGCCCGGCTCCCGTAGGAGTCCGGGCGGAGCTGCACTTGCTGATGCCGTCGGTGGAGCCCGGCTCCCGTAGGAGTCCGGGCGGAGCTGCACTTGCTGATGCCGTCGGTGGAGCCCGGCTCCCGTAGGAGTCCGGGCGGAGCTGCACTTGCTGATGCCGGTTCCGCCGTGGGTTTCGGCTGTGGGTATTTTATACCCAACAGACCTGTTATTTGTTAAATAGGATTTCAAGTAAGTCTGTAATTAAGACTCCATATGAGATATGGATAGGACGTAAGCTAGTACTTTCACACCTTAGGGTCTGGAGGTGCCCGACCAATGTCAAATGGTTAGTTACAGATAAACTTGGACCTAGGTCTGACAAATGCACATTCATAGGATACCCCAAAGAGATCAAAGGATATTTTTTCTATCATACTGATGAACAAAAGGTGTTCGTCAGCCTTAAAGCAACCTTTTTAGAAAAAGAGTTCCTTGGTGAAGGAACCATTGCCTTTAAGGTTGAACTTGATAAAGTTCAACAGATAAAAGGACCGACATCAATAGCTGAATCTGAGTCAGATTTGATTAGATCAAATCCGAATCCCAATGTACCTGCATCATTAAGGCGATCCGATAGAGTACTGTGTCAGTCGGATAGATACTACGGTTTCTTGATCCAGAATAGTGATTCCATCGAACTCGATGAGAATGATGAGGATCCGATCACCTATATGGATGCAATGTAGAGACCTAATTTTAAGAAATGACATGAAGCCATACAATCCAAAATAAAGTCCATGAAGGTCAACGATGTATGGATATTGGTTGACCCACCTGAAGGGGTTAAACCCATTAGGTGTAAATGGGTCTTCAAAAGAAAGAGGAGCGTAGACAGAAAGGTGGAGACCTACAAAATTCATCTGGTTGCCAAGGGATATCGTCAATGTTATTATATTGACTATGACAAGACATTCTCCTCTGTGGCAATACTCAAATCCATTCGAATAATGCTTGCAATATCTGCCCATCTGGATTATGAGATCTGGCAGATGGATGTCAAGACAGCTTTCCTGAATGGAGAGCTGACCGAAGAAGTATATATGATACAACCTGAGAGGTTTACATCCACAGATGAGTCCAAGGTGTGCAAACTTCAGAGATCCATTTATGGATTGAAGCAAGCTTCTTGGAGTTGGAACATACATTTTGATAAGGTAATCAAAATATATGGCTTCGTTAAGAATGGAGAAGAGCCCTGCATCTATAAATGGGCAAATGGTCCAGTTGTGGTATTCCTTGTCTTATACATGGATGACATTCTCTTAATCGGGAATGACATCCCCATACTACAGGAAATAAAAGTTTGGTTGTCATCGCAGTTCTCTATGAAGGACTTGGGTGAAGCATCCAACATCCTAGGGATGAAGATCTATAGGGACAGATCTAAAAGGATGCTTGGGTTATCCCAGTCCACGTACATAGATATTGTGCTGAAGAGGTTCAGCATGAAGAATTTCAAGAAGGGCTATCTACCGATAGGCCATGGAATTTTTCTCTCTAAGAAGGATTGTCCGACAACTCTAGAAGAGAGAGAGCGTATGAGTAAAGTCCCATATGCTTCGACCGTAGAATCTATTATATACGCCATGATATGTATAAGGCCAGATATGGCATACTCACTAGGAGTAGTGAGTAGATACCAATCTGATCCTGGAGAAAACCACTGGAAAGTGGTTAAAACCATCCTTAAGTATTTGAGAAATATTAAGGACCAATGGTTGGTTTATGACAAGTCAGATCTGAAACTTGTAGGGTTGACAAACTCCAGCTTTCAATCTAACCATGATGACAGCAGAAGCATGTCAGATTATATCTTCATTCTGAATGGTGGAGCCATCTGCTGGAAAAGTTTCAAGCAGCATACTGTGGCAGACTCTGTTTATGAGGTGGAGTACATCATAGCATCGGATGCTGTGAAGGAAGCTGTGGCTGAAGAAATTCATCACCGAGCTTGGAGTGTGATGGTCCGGTCCTGCTCTACTGTGACAGCACTGGTGCCATAGCTCAGGCGAAAGAACCCAAAGCACACCAATAGATGAAGCACATTTTGCACCGCTTCCACCTAGTCTAGGAGATCGTGGATCGAGGTGACGTCGACCTTCAGAAGATCGATGGAAAGAAGAACCTAGCTGACCCCTTCACTAAAGCCCTGATAATAAAGGAGTTCAACAACCACAAGTCGAAGATGGGTATTGGATACTGTGCCAAGTGGCTTTAGGATAAGTGAGAGTTGTTGAAAAATATGTCCCAAAAGTCAATCGTCAACCTGTTGATGGTTGAGCAACCTTATATTATAATTGATTTGTTAATAAATAAAATATATTTTTGATATTTTCATCATAAGTTTTTATCTTCTAATAAACTCCATTGTTGTGATGAAGTCCTTAGGACTATTTAGGTTCGATAAAGAGAGGATTTATCGATTAGTCCTTAAAACTGTTCACGACTAAATGATGGGCTATTAATAAGGATGATAGCTTCTATCGAACATAGGTCGCTGTAGGCCATATGGGTTGGTTGTCCTCTTAACCAAAGAGTGTGAAGACACTGGTATGGCATACAGATGAGATGTAAAGGTACATCATCATTGAATATGATCAACTCCAGAGTATTCTGCTGTCGAGAATGTCTCCGATGGGATATAGGTATAAGTGTCTCTTAGACCTGAAATCGCCTCAATGACTTGCAAGCAACTCACCGTGCTTTGGTACTGGACTAACTGAATTTCTAATTCAATGATGGAAGGCTTCTAGGCACAGTCAAGTACTTGCGAAGTCGGAGTGTGATCAAGATGGGATTGACCACTCCAAGAGTTGGAGAAGAATGAGTTGCTGTATTTTAATTTAGCAAAATCTTGACTAGGATAATCTATCAGATGGATTTGATATTTTGAAATACAATATGGACAACTTGATCAGAGTTGATAGTTGAACTCTGAGGTATTCTATGAGCATTTTGGTCAAGGAGATGAATTATATGAAAACTATATCCGCATGGATTCTAAAGATGTTGTTCTACACATTCGACCTATCCGGCTATCGGGTATCATTGCTAGATGGTCATTTTGATTGGTATAAAAATTTATTTCTATACTATCAACTTAAGTTTGAACCTATAAGGTGACACACATTATAGTTCACGATCCGATCGGATGGTTGATCAACGATTAAGAATCATTCTAGGGTTAAACGATCAATGCGATTGACATTTAACCTAGTGCAAATATTGCAGGAGAATCGATTAGCAATTTGATTGCTAATTGGCTTAATTTAATTAAGTTAAAGGGTTGAGATTAAGTCTAATTAAATATAATTTAATTAGATTTGGTTTGAACTTGATTGGATCAAGTCCAATTGGTTTATTGGATAAGCCAAGTGCAAGAAAATACTAGTCCTAGTTCAAATTGGACTTGGGTCAACCTAATTTCTAATTTGATTAAAAAATTAAATCAGATTTAAATATAATTTAATCTGATTAAATTAGGTTCTTAATTGGATTAAAATTTATTTTTATTAGGTTGATTTAGTTTTGGTTTGATTTGGTTTGAGAAACCAAATTTGAACAAGTCATAGATTGAATCCTAGTAAGATTAGGATTCCACCTTGCACCACCTTAGCCCCCCACGCCCACTCTCTCTTATCCCACGCCCACTCTCTCTTAGTTTGTGTGACAAAACCCTCTCTCCTAGGTCTTCATGCATGCCCAAAATTTTTCTCTCTTTCTCTCTTACATGGAATGTGGTTGTGGATCAAGTCAAAATAGGAATTAGTTTAGATTTCAAATTCTATGAGATAGAGTTTTAGAAAATCAAAACTCTTTCCTTATGGCACTAATTTTATATAGATTTATTTTAAAATTTTTGTGGCTTTATGGCACATAATATGCACCCTTTGCTGATGGTCCATGCACAAAAGGAAGGAGGGGCCGCCCAAGAGTTGGGCACCCCTTATCTTGCCCTGTTTGGATATACCTTGACTAGGTATTTGACTTAGACAAGGACTCTATCATATCTCTCTATTTAAAATTAATTTTTTTATGAAATTTTCATGGAACATAGAGCATTAAGAGATCTTTGGGACATCCAAAAATCAAGTAGAAAGAGTCTTAGGGCATGGAGATCTAATAGACACAAAACTAGGTGTCTGGGTTAGAGCAAAGAGAAGAAGAGGATCTTCTTCTAGAGTTGCTAGGTTCATCTCTTCTCTTCCTCCATCTGTAAGTTTTCTGAGAGTGTCTCATCTGAAACTCCTCTTACTTCTCATCTTTAAAAGAGTCTAAATCAAGAAGAAGGAGGTATCTGATCGACCATCGAAGAAGGATCAGCGCAGACTAGCATACTGTGCTGATTTCTTGGATCAAAATTTTTGATCGTGATTCGTGGGCTCGTGTGGATGACTCCTAGAGGTCGGATGCATGTGCGGCTCACAACATCATTCTCAAGTCTGGATCAGCAAAGTTAAAACATCTAACTTGTAAGGTAATAGATCTGATCTATTATATTTTACATACATTAGATGTAGTATAGAAACATGTTGATATGATCAACAAGTAGTTTTTGCTCTTTATATTTTAATTTTTGATTTAATACCATATAATAATCATGTAATAGAATCTTAGATCTAGGAATTCTCTGATTTTATAAGATAAATTTTGATTTATTTTAATCTTTCGCTGCCTGATCTTGAAAAAGTTTCAAGATCTAATCCTAAAACTCTAGATCTGGTTCCTTCAATAAGAAAAGAAGAGATTTCATACCTTGAGGGTCTCCTATGGGCCTTTATTTATAGATGAGGTTGAAGAGTTGTGAGAAGGAAGAAGAATCAGGTGATTAGCCTCGACTTATTGGATGAGATATGCCTATTATCTTCTGCTTTATTAGGAGAGATATATTTGTTATCTCTTACCTCGTTGGGAATGCTGGCTTAAATGGTTAGCTTTGACTTATCGAATGAGATATGCATGTTATCTTCTTCCCTATCTATTCTGTGATTAGCTGTCATATTGTGGTCATTTGAATTTGAAAAGAAAATTTTCAGATCAGGTCGGGTCTAGCAAGAGGACCTCGAATCGGCCAATGGCATGGTTGGTAGGGGTGCCTCTCTGGTGCTAGTAACTAGACTTGGCGGCCGAAGTCAGAATCGATAACTGAAGTCAAGAGATTTATAGTACCATGCAAGGTGGTTTGGTTAGAAGGTGGGATTAGCAAGATCTGAACTTGTTAGGATCTTCCACTTGCCTATGTCTTCGGTTAGTACGAAATCACCGCCAACATCAATAAATGTAAAAACTTGAAAAGTCTCTAAAAATGGTTCATCCACATCAGCACATTCACATGCAATGTTGTTCAAAAAATTTATTTGTTCAATAATGGGTTTTAAATCAACCATCTTAAAATCTATATACCTGTTAATAAGGAAAGAATGATTTCCAGCATCCTCATTGACATACCTTTGTTGGAGAGCATTCCACAACTCGAGAGCGGTACCATACTTGTGAAATATGTTGAATAAATCATTGATCATAGCATTGAGAAGAGTGTAGTGGCATATGTAGTTGTCTTCTAGCCACTTTCTTTGTTTCTCGATGCACTCTCCATTGCTTCTTTCTCGTTATGGATACAGCATGGTCAACACATAGGCAACTATAGTAATAGTGAGTTGAAAATAAATCTTCATCACCCATCTTTTATAGTTTAGCCCATCAAGCCTCTCTATCTCCGTAGTTTGGATCTTGACAGCTGTAGAATCCATTTGAAATATCACTATCTTTAAATTGTTGTGCTGGTTTGAAGATACAAAAAAAATATGATAGAAGAAAAGCACGTAATTGGGTAAGGCACTTCCAGGAAGCTTTCTTAAAGATAGTGATTTTTCCTTTGTTAGGTGCAAAAGGACTCTTGAAAATTCTATCCCCAGGATACAATACCTAATATAAAGATAATGTAAGATGGCACTTCTTAATCACTTTTAATCAAGAATCCACACCCAAAAAGATGAAGAGTAAAAAGAGGATTTTAAGAAAGTATAGATCTGAATAAGAAAGCAAGTTAATTCTCGATTTTAGGCATTCTGTAGATTTATAAGAATCCAAATATCGCATTACTTCAAAAGCATTGCAACCCTTCAGAATCTGAATGTTGCATAAGATTCCTTTTAGAAAAAATGTAACTCTATGGAACTTTTAAATCTTGTAAAGTTTCTCAATGAATAATAACTACCCAAGAGTTTTAAAAATTTAAAACTTTAGATAACATATATCTTATCAGAAATAGAACATTTAATAGAGTTTTATCTATTTAAAATTCTTATTATTAGAAAATATACTAATTGCACAACAAGATGGCATGCTGAAAGAAAGGCCCCAGATCTATATCTTGAAGGGGATATGGACATCAACCTTGCACCTAAATTAATAAGAAATTGAAGGATAAAATGTAGTTATTTGGCTTCAAAAATGTCGCATTAGGATGCTATGAGAAAACTTTTAGCAAGAGTTTTCACTTTATCAGTGACATATCAAATTTTGAAGTAAGCAATTTAGTTGATTAAACTTTTTCTGCAAAATTAGTTATTGTTTTGGATTTTTGGTTCTAAATTCATCAGTAGATGTAGCTAAAAGGAAATGATCTCACTGGCTATCTTGCTTTCAATGAAACTTGCATAATAATGAATGCCAAAAATTTTTTGTGATGCTATGCCCTCTTCATTACAAATTGCAAAATGAAATTTTTGATCCACAAAGATGAAGCAAAATGAGATTTTGAGTACATCCAAAACTAATTCATTTTTTTTTTCAAATTGATACTCGACTTATGTCTCTTTAAGTGAAATCGCTGAAATGCATAGGGAATTGTAAGCACAATAAATGCAAAGAAATGACTCAAGTCAAATTAGGACTTTACCTTTTAGCTGACCATGGAAGTGGGTCAAGTTGCTCAGCTCTCACTGTAGTAGGGAAGGAAGTCAAGCAATTGTTGCAGCAGTCCATTATACATATGCATTTGAACACAACACATTCAAAGAATGCATTTTTAGGAGTTCTTCTCCGATTTCTCAAGGTTAACCGGTAACCATATTTCAAACACTTGGAAGTAGTATTGACTCATGTCATTTCATCAATAGATGAGAAAAAAGCCTGTAAAAGAAACATAAATTTTTTTATGGACATTATTGAAGGAAAATGGATACTGATAGTGGATTGTAAGAGCAAGTAATCCCTCAAAGACCAGGTTGAATCGACACAAACCACGTACTTTCCTAACTTGTGGTCAAGGGTTGTTTTTCTTCTTTGCTTGCTTTTTCAATTCTTATGCTTTGTACCATGAGCTATAAGGATCAAAGCAAGGATTATGAGGTGGGCTAGGCGAGGAAGGCTAAGAGCACTATAGTACTCTGGACCATTGTTGATACATATATCAGCTATTTCCAGCATTTATAAGTATTGCAAAATAATCTATCGATGCTTTCAAAAGCACTAAAAAAAATATCATTAAGTAAAAAGTAAAAAATAATATTTTTGACGCTCTGATAAAGCGTCAGCATCTATCGATGCTTTTAAAAGCATCAGCAACTAACGATGCTTAGAAGCATTGATAAGTTTCTAAAATTGTTGATGCTTTATAAAAGTGTCAATAAGTTTAACCATTATTGACATTTTAAAGCATTGGTGATGTTTTATTATAGAAAAAAATAATCCAAAAATAATCTATACAAAAATACGTAAACCTATCCAAACTTTATTAAAACATTCAAATACCAACATAGACATAATAAACACTCTACATAACATCATAATCAATACATCAATCTATCCAAAATTTATAATAAAATTCAAACACCAACATAAAGTCATAATAAACTCTCCATACAATATAATAAAGTCATGATTACATTATCTATCAATGATTTATAGGATCATGATCATCATCGACTCCATGACTGTCGGAACTACCAGGAACCTACAATAAAGATATAAAAACCTTAGTAGTTGAGAATATAAAAATTATAATATAAATTAAATAATTAAGTATATGAAAAATATAAATATAGTAAAATATGTATCCTAGAAGAATCTATAAAAATCTATAATGTGGTTGTCAACTAGTCAATCTGAGTCTTCATGAAGGGTATCACTATATCATAGCTCTACCTCATTGCCTCCATCCATACCTCCATCTACACCTGCAACTGCTTCTCAATCCATGCCTTCATCCATGCCTCCAAGTGCTCCTCAATATGTGCCTCCATCCGTACCTCCATCCGAGTCTCAAGTATACAAATATCAACATTGCTAGAACTCTCTCTAGCATCTTGAGTGTATTGATGCATATTCTATAACTGAGCTGAGGTGACTTCAAGTCTATAACCCTTCAGTCGACCATAATGATTTGATCTCAGTAGCTCTATCATCATTTAGGTCTCAACATGACTAGCCTCCAAAGATTCTGAGGACTCACCGATATGCTCTATAATAAGAGATGAAGCTCTCTCCTATATTCAAAAAAATAATATATATTAATTTTATACTTAAAAATAAAATAATAAATTATTACACTAAATGATTATCATTACATACAAATATATCTCTCTATTCGTCACTAACAAAATGGCTATCTTGATGAATATGAGTCATCCTATAGAATTCTATTTAACAAGGCTCCCTCCCATGCTCACTATCTATAAAAAATATAAATTTCACAAAATATATGATCTATAAATTTTAATAGACAAATTCTAAGAGTTTCAATAAAATCTAAAAGTATCATAATACATTATATGCGATATATTATACACCGTATCACTAAGAAGCATGAGGATCGTATATACATGAAATTAGTTTAAAAAAATTATAATATGCTAAAAATTTTGAAAAAAGCATCCAATTTTTGTCTACATCATGTATAGCTCTAGACCCTGATGTATGAGGAATAGATAGAGCTGCTCATGTAGCTCTACGAATATCAGAATATGCCTCTAAAATAAAGTAAAAAGTATGATATATCTTGTATATATGATAAATCTACATTAATAATTAACATAACACAAGATATATAATGAGTGTATACAATTATATATCCCCTCTTGGAGAATCAATAATGAACAAGCTCACTTCATTGATGAGGATCTATATCAAGAGGATAAATACGAGCAACATCGTCCTCCACCAATCCCTCTCTCTTATAGTCCCTCTTCAATGTTGCCTTAAATTCCTTCTACTTTTGATTGAGGGACTTCAGCATCCACTCATGATTATCTGGAGAGAGTATAAATTTGCTTTAGATCAAAGCAAAAAAGATTAATTTTTAAACAATAAAATTAATTAACTATAATCAAATTAACATAAATTATTAAGTCCTTTTTTTATCTATACTACTCGTAGAATCTCTAGCTTGTATGCAGCAAGCATATCATTCCATTTCATATATTTCAAGGGACAAAGCTGACTCTTCTATGCAACAGTACCTAAAAAGCTCATAAACAATCTGATAGCCTTGTTGATGGGCTTCTCCATCTGATTGTACTAGATAACGACCCTCTCACTCTTAGCTAAATGCCAAATATCTCTGGACCTTGTGGGTCTACGTCTAATCCGTGCTCTCTCAGATATATCTATAATAAATATATAAAATAAAAAAATATATTATAAATCAATCAATAAAAATTAATGCTTAAATCTTAATAGTCATGAATATATATTATTTTTATTAAATTATCTTGGATGTGTATTTCATCCATAATAACATCCTCACCAATAGAAAGATCGTGCTATGGTTCAGACTACTGTATGGATAAAAAAAGATCAATCTCGGGCTACCATGCAGATGATAAAGGACCGACCTTGGATTGCTACAGCTATCTCGACTGTCGAGTTTGATCAGAACACATTCCACCCTATGAAATCTGCAACTCAATATTATTGAATCATCTACATCGAGGCATGATAACATCAAGGATTCACAAATAGAAATAAAAATGAGTTAACATTAATTATCAAATAATAAATATAAAATAGATTGAATTGCTAATAAGAAATAAGATCTACTAAATAAAAATAATAGTATAATACAATATTTCATATAGAATGTATACATCTTCTATATCTCTTACCAATTAAGAATCAGTTAATATTTTTTCCTTTAATATCCATCTTAACTATGCTCATAGCATTTAGATTATCAATCAAGGCAAGATTGTAAGGCATACACTATGTATAAGTCTCATCATCCTCTACTTCCAATCCTTTTTTCATATCATGCAAGTCCCTAAGTTTCATTCTCACAACAATAGCCCAATCCTTATCTTTTGAATCTTGTATAAAAAATACTTAACGAGCTTGAGATAAAAAAATGAATTGATCATCCTTTAATAACACACCAATATATATCAATCTTAACAAATTTATAAGTATAAACCCATTTGTATCTTTATTCAAGCCTCTTGATAAATTTATATCCATCCAATTACATCAAATAATATTACTTTAAATTTTTCATAATAATAAAACTCAAAAATATATGTAGGTACACCATAATAAATCTTTTCATTTGCTTCTACCATGACTACACTATTCTGGGTTTTTTTTTAATTTTTTATTTTTTTTTATATAAAATTTGAATCCATTAATGATGAAACTATTATATCTATTGACAAAATTATTAGGACCTTGAGCAATGGCAATTAGTTCATTTGAATAGTTATTCTTCATCATTATTGGTATCTAAAAATTATGATAAAATTATTAATATATCATTTGATGTTAATAAATATATTTCAAAATTAATCATTTCCCTCACACAGATGACTAACCTATTTAAAAAGTCATTCAGAGAATAACTTGATCAACCATCATTGCTCAATCTTTGGATTGGGTCAAATACTATGGTTTGCTCATCTCTGAGCAATCAAAAATTTACTACAAAAAAACTAATTGATTGATTAAGAACATTACATATGATGATAATAAAATCTTCTAAATTTTTAGTACCAAATCCCACAACATCTCTGAGCAAATCTCTCATATTATCTTCTCTTATAGGATTTCTTTATAGATTACTTATTTTAATATCAGATCTATGTTCTATACATGGAGGTTGATTATATAGAGATGGCAATATGGATTCTCCATAAAATACTCATTCAGTATATTCTCTTACAAAATCATTCCACATCAAATGTTCTTCAACAATTTATGGATTGAGTGAAGAATTATTTACATATTTTTATCATGGACAAAAAATCTTCCCATTTATTGATCATTTTTCAATAGCAAATTTAATAAAATTTTATACTCCTTCAAAATAATCTTTACTGGACCTTGACTTATTTAACTAACTTTTGTTCATTGTATGAGAACAATAACTATTATCCTCTTTACAACAACACACTATAGAATAAAGCACAAAAAAATTAAGCAAACATCAAAAAATAAATATAATTAATTCTAGTAAGTAAAAATGTATTATCATAAGTAGCTCCCTACCATCTACAAGAAAAGACACACAGTACAATTTTGACCATCACCACACTTAAAACTATTACATAGCCATAATATTCAAATATTTGTACCATTCACAGAATAGAAGTTGCCAACCATTTAAGCTTTAGAATCACAGTTTGCATCATGGTTTGTAGCAAATTTTCATCTATTGTAATGGTAAAGTATGCAAATTTTAGAATTTTTTAAAAAAATATATTACACACACACACGATCACAGTTATATTACACAATTTCTAAAGAGAGGACTTTGATGCTCAAAGATGCAAATGTAAACCATTGGACATAAACTGCGAGGCCTACAATGCCTATATACAAAAACTCAATGGGATGGAGCTTCTTGCCAATGCACCAAAACTTACTAAATATAGTTTTAGTGGTAGATACATTTTGTTAATTTTGGAGTGACTTGATGCATAAGAAAGAAGCTTCTATAATATGTGATTTTTTTTAAAAAAAAATACACTAGCATTTTAGGCTTTATATATCAAAATAATGGTTTAAATTTGCATCTTGCAACATCCAATATTAAAATTTTTTCATTGGATGTATTGTTCTCTCTTTACACCCTATGTATTACAACCACACCCTTCATACACAAAATTCACCTTTGAATGCATGAATAAGCAAATAAAACTTTTTTAAAGGTAATCAAGAAAAACTTTTAATATATACACAAGGAATGAACATTTTAATGTAGTAAAATAAAACCATAAAAGTCCATAGTCTTTAGTATCTTATTTTCTTTCCTCATATTCTTCAATGTATGACTCCTATGAAGAGCCATTCTAAGCCTTAAAATGGCATAAGAATTTTTTGGTGAATAGTCTCATTCTTTTTTTCCCTCCTAATGCCATTATAGGCATACATTCTGCCACAGGCCTATAGCCTATTACCAACCTGACACATTTTCATTTTCATACTTAGTACATACCCCTTCTTCACTTAATAAAAATCTCTGAGTAATGAATCTATAGGGTCCCACACAATCACAGAAAAAATGTTAGAAGCTTTCTAGCTAGGGATGATATATTTTCTCTTTCCTGATCCACAGTTTCTATATTTTGATTTGCCTTTTGTTTACTAGAAGACATATTCCTAGTGATTAAGGGGAATTCATTAGGACAAACAGAGCCAATGAACAAAATAAGTCATGTACTTAAGCATTAAGAGCATGAAGGCCAACAAATTCAAAAGAAGTCAAGGACCTAACAAAAAGGAACTCATGATTGATTACAATTTTGAAATTTGAAAGTTTTGAAATTTAGAAGATTAGACATATTGACTAAATATGGGTCTTAAATTCTAACCTTGCAACCAAGCAAATCAAAAGTAACAATCACGTTTCCTCTCTTAGCTTCAGCAGCTTCATCAATTTCCTTTTGTTTCTTCTTTAAAAGCTCCTTCTTCGGAAAGGCAAACAATTTCATGAAGATCAAATCATTTTGGAAGGATTAAGGCATCTTGTAAGAAAATAGTCACTGATGTCAAAAAGAATAAAACAATATGTGCTACTTCTGAATTTTCAGGAATCGACAGAAAAGATATAGTTTGTACTGCTTTTAAAATTTTGTGTGCTAATGGTTTACTAAAGACTATGGCACTTCCTTACAAGCAAGCAATGTGCACAGACATAAATAGATGAGATGAATTTCTATTTATATTAATTAGATGTACAATCATAATTTTAGCTACATCTCTTAAAATTAAAATCTACAAAGAAAAGCGTATCTCAAAACCCTAAGCCCAACCAAAGTAAAAAGATCTCAACCAAAAAAAAAAGTAGGCTCTATGTTACAGATGAAATCTCAAATAAACCTCCATTGGAAGAAAAGAAAATGAAGAAAAATGAGGAAAAATGGCAAATCTAGCACTAGAGAATAATTTTAGATCAAATCCAGAGAAAATATATGTGCCGATAAGGATGAGGCGCTTGTTGCGCTTGAAGTGGAAAATTAGAGGTCTATTCTAAGGTTTAGGGCAGTGGGGTGGAGGAGGATGAGGGCGATTTAAGGAGGTTAAGGTTTCGATTGGAAAAGTAAGAGGTAGTGATGGATGGCGCACAGATAGAGGATGAGGAGGCATACCTTTGGCGAGATTTAGGTCGACGGCGGTGGGGAAGAGGAATGATGAGAGGCGATGATGAGGGATGGTGACTGGGGCTTAGGAGGAGTAATGGATTGATGTCGGCGATGTTGAGATAGAAGGCAACTGAGATGCGAGGCTGGGGAGTCTGCTTGAGATCGACGGTGATGAGGTGGAGAGTCGGCTGAGGATATCCCAGAAGAGATCTAAGATTTTCAATCAGGGATGGAGGCACATGATATGGGAGGAGTTAAATTTTAATGATACTTTATGGCCTCCATCGATGATTCGTAATGTCGCAACTTAATGATGCTTTAAAGCATCATAAAATGCTGACATTTTTTAAAAGCATTGGCACATGCATGCGGTATTTCAAACTTGCCAATGCTTTCTGCTAGCATCGACAATATTGAGTCAGAAATTGTTATTTTTCTATAGTCAAGCCATTAGCTGCCTCTACCTTTAATGTTGTCCTCTTTGCAAAAACATAGAATGCTATATTTATTTTAAGTGCCTATGCTATTGAGCCACCAGTATAGATGAGGTTGCTTTGATTGGACTAACTCAAGGTGATGGGCATTGCCGCTTGATTTGTTATATTCCATCCTCTTAGTTTCTCTCTTTTCCTTAGTATTATTCTCTCTCTACTTGATTTATAAACTTAGTGAAAGGTATCAAGCCCTGCTGCTTTCATTCTAAGTTGATCCGAGTAGGGAGGCTTTGAACCACCTTATTGCTCGAGCAACATGTCTGCACCCTCCAAGCCTTTGCTAAGCAATTTGGGATCTAGTCTTTATTGATCTCTATTGAGTCTTTATATCTTAAGTGGCCTTAATTAGATGTAATTACTTGATTGAATTGATCCCTAATCATTAGATAGTGTACTAGTCCCCACTTTCCCCTTTATCAGATACCAATAGATTTGATCATCCTCACTCTATGGAGCCAGCTGTACCTAGTCTGAACTTGATCAGATGGAGTAATTATAACCAGACCAACCTAGATTATTAGATGTGACCACCCATCAATCCTGTCTTTTTATAATTTTTTGTACACATTGTAATTATTGGACTCATTCTGCATCAAGGTGTGATCGTTTGGGCAAGAAGATGTCTAATAATAGGATATTGCAATATAATCTATAATTGAAGATTTTGAAGAGAAAAAAATTTTGAAATTATTTGGATCTGTCAGTATAATTATGAGGTAAGTTATGCTTCCTTTTTTAGATTTATTGATAAATTATAAAATTAATATATTAATAAACTTTATATTCATAATGCATAAATTTGATGATCGGTGTTTTAATATTGAATATACTTTGTTTTGAAATATTATACGATCTGAGATCATATATATGTGGGGAAAATTCAGTGCAGGGGTAAAATAGTAATTTTAAAATTTTTCAAAATCACTATTTTACAACAAAAATTATTAATTAATCTAATTAATTAATAAAAATTTATCCTACACTAGGATCTAAATATGATATATAGCATGCATGCATTTAAATTTGAAATTTGAATTTGAATAGTAAACACTTTACTGTAATGTGTTCAGAACACAATACCTTTATGCGGGTAGTAGATCGCCGTAATCTGATCACCGTCGGGAGAGTCTGATTGTCATAATACAGCCCACAGCATATCTGGCCTCTGTAGATCGTCCACATGAAGCTTTCGGTCTGATCGACTCCTCACGAGTGCTAGCTCGTTGTAGAGTCCTTTCGACGACTGATGCTGATTGAACTCCTTCGATTGATGTCTGTCGATTCTTTAGATGCTCTAGATTATCAACAGACATGCTTAAGAGGATGTTGAAGATCTCTCTAAAATTTGGTGGGCTCACGACACTCGTAGCTCTCCTTCTCACTTTTCGAACTCCAGGCTGAAACCCTGAAGAACTCACTGAAACCCTGTGTACATTTTTCTTTCTTTTCTTTCTTTTTCTCTCAGAAGGATATAGACCTTCACCTTACACATAAGGATTCCTCACGCCTAGATTTTCTCTCCAAAATTTTTCTTGCATACGCCCCACTCTTCTCCTCCTTTTAAAACAATGTCAAACGTCTTATCCACGTGAGAGGATAAAGATGAGTAATTGCACATTTGAATTCAAATCAAATTTTGAATTCAAATGGAAATCAATTTATCCCTATCCACTAAGGGCGTGAGAAGATGAGGGTGTGGCTTAATTTGTGCATGAGTGATTTTATGAGAAACATTTTCTCGTGTAATAAATGGGGTGCTAAAAGAGGATAAGGTCAAGGTGCTAAGATTGGTTGCTCATTCAAATTCAAACTTTGTTTTGAATTTGAATGGCCAACAAATCATCCTTATCCACTCATTTGGTGCATTAAAGTAGGGCATGAGGAGGGATTTGCGTGATAAAAAATTCATGAGAACTTTCTTCTCGTGAATTCAAATGGGCACAGTGGAAGTGAGGTGGTGCAGGGAGAATGGGTCAAGGTGGTTTTATTATTTAAACCAACCTAATTGAACCAAATAAGTTAGGCCCAATTAGACTAATTTAAATCCAACTTAATTAAGCTTAATTAGGCTCAATAAAATCTTAATCAAATTAGGAATTGATTAAGCCCAACCCCTGATCAAATCAGGGACCAAACCATCTCGACGATTAGGTCAACTCTTAACCTAATCGAGTCAAACCCAACTGAATCCAATTCAATTGGACTTGATCCAAAAATAATTATACAATCAAATTGAGTTAATTAGTGATCAAATCACTAATTAAACCTCTCATAAATATTGAGTCCAAATCCGATGGGTAATCGGGCATCAGAATTCATCGATATGTAACCCTGATCGAAGAGTCCCAAACCAGTGGGACTCTTGACCCCGGTACCCAAAATGTGTGGGACTCGTGATTAGAGAATCCTGATTCTCGATCACAGAGTCCCAGACACGTAAGACTCATAGTCCATGAGCATTAGGACTCTTCATCAGCCATCAGATCAGATAGGAACCTCTAATGTGTGTGACCCCGCAAGTTCGAAACTAAGCCGGTAGCACAGGAACAATTCCTGTACTAATCAAAGTGACCATCTAGTGATGGTACCCGATGATCGGATAGGATGAATAGTCACAATCGCAACACTCAAAATCTACATGAATATGGTTACTGTATAATTCATCCTTTTTACCTCTGTGTTTAGGACGACTCAGGGTTAAACTGTCAACCTTGATTAGATCATCCGAATCATGCTCAACTCAAACAGTCTTGTGACTCCTCACAAAGACTATCCTAGCCAAGATTTTGCTAAATTGAAACATGACTATACACAGCTCCTAAACTGGAGTGGTCAATCTCATCTGGACACATGCACCGACAAGTCAAGTACTTGACTACACCCAACAGCCTTCCGTCACTGAATTAGAAATTCAGATAGTCCAGTGCCTAAGTGCAGTGAGTTGCTTGCAAGTCACCATGGTGGTCTCAGGTCGGAGGGACATTTATATCCATATTCCATCGGAGCAAATCTTGACAGCAGAAATAGCTCTGGAGTCGGTCACGTTCAGTACAGATGTACTCTTACATCTCACTTGTATGTCATACTAGTGTCTCCACACTCATTGGTTAAGAGGACAATCAACCTATATGGCACACAATGACCTATGCTTGATAAATATTGTCATCCTTGGTAACAACATATCATTTGATCATGAACAGATTTAAGGATCAAACGATAAATCTTCCTTTGTCGAGTCTAAATAGTCCTGTTGGTGCAAAAATCTGCCTGCGTCGGGGAAGCTGGAGTCGAGGGAGTCACGGTCGCCGTCGAGACCTGCAAAGAAAGTCTAAATCAGAGTTGGGGGTGCTCCGACAAGACCCTCTGATGCTCAAGTCAGTTCTCTGCCTCAACAAGAATGGAGTGCTCGAACAAAAATTTTAGCAGAATTTTGGGATAGAAAGTAGAGCTCAGAGAATAACGTATCTGGGGTCCCTCTTTTATAGGCGGAGGGTGCAACAGACTAATAGCGACGTTTGTAGCCATTTGACCGTGGGCCGTTCGGGACCAGAAGGAGCTTGTTATGAAGAGTAGTGGAGTGGAATCATGGCCATCACCGTGACCTGCCACGTGGAGTCTATTGTGGGGAGTGAAGCGGCATCCATTGTCGTGACTTGCCAGAGAGTGGAGGAGCTGTGCGGTATCCGTCGCAGGAAGTGGAGCAGAGTTGTGGCTATTATCGTGGTCTGCCAGGGAGTGATGGAGCCGCGCAGAATCCGTCACAGAAAATGGAGCAGAGTCGTGGCCGTTACTGCGGCCTGCCAGGGGGTGATGGAGCCGCGCGAAATCCATTGCAGGAAGTGGAGCAAAGTTCTGGCCGTTACTACGGCCTGCAGGGGGTGATGGAGCCACGTGAAATCCGTTGCAGGAAGTGGAGCAGAGTTGTGGCCGTTACTGCGGCCTGCTAGGGGTCCAGGCCTGTCGGCCGAAGTTCGGTTGGGGTGTCTGGCGGAGAGAGGTGGCTAGCTATCCATCTGAGAGGAGCTCAGATGCTGCAAATCCTGTTGGGTGCCTTGGGCGTTAAGGCGGCAGGCGAGGACCACTTGCCGTAGGAGCTCGGTCAGAGGCTTCCCACAGACGTAGCCCGGTTTCGCACAGACTTTGGCAGAGGGCCGACCGGTGGTGGATGTCGGATGGTGCTGGAGAGGTTCGTCCGTCGGAGGGGTCCAGCTACTGGATTCCATGAGCACGGCATTTTCCCGCTTATAGAAGTTCGATCGGAGTCCGGTCTCCATAGAAGCCCGGATGGGGATCATTTATCGAGGAGTCTCGGCCAAGGCTTGTCTGCAACAGAAATTTGTCCCTAATGGAAGCTCGGGTGAAGGCTTACGGTGGGAATCTGGCACGGACTGCTCGTGGTAGAAATTTGAAGTAGATCGTTTGCAGCGAAAACTCAGAGTGGGTCGCTTGCAGTAGGAGCTCGGAGTCTGGCTCCCGTAAGAGTCCGGACGAAGTCTTCCTACAGTCGAGATCGGGGATGAAGTCCGACTCCCGTAGGAGTTCGGGCGAAGTCTTCCTGCAGCCCGAGTCGGGGACGAAGTCCGGCTCCCATCGGAGTCCGGGCGAAGTCTTCCTGCAGCCGGAGTTGGGGACGAAGTCCGGCTCCCGTAGGAGTCCGAATGTAGTCTACCTGCAATTGAAGTCGGGGGCGAAGTCCGGCTCCTGTAGGAGTCCGGACGAAGTCTACCTGCAATTGAAGTTGGGGATGAAGTCCGGCTCCCGTAGGAGTTCGGACGGAGTCTACCGGCAATTGAAGTCGGGGGCGAAGTCCGGCTCCCGTAGGAGTCCGGACGAAGTCTACCTGCAATTGAAGTTGGGGGCGAAGTCCGGCTCTCGTAGGAGTCCGGACGAAGTCTACCTGCAATTGAAGTCAGGGATGAAGTTCGGCTCCCGTAGGAGTCCGGATGGAGTCTACCTGCAATTGAAGTCGAGGGCAAAGTCTGGCTTCCGTAGGAGTCCGGACGGAGTCTACCTGCAATTGAAGTCAGGGGTGAAGTCCGGCTCCCGTAGGAGTCCGGACGAAGTCTACCTGCAATTGAAGTCGGGGATGAAGTCCGGCTCCCGTAGGAGTCTGGACGAAGTCTACCTGCAATTGAAGTCGGGGGCGAAGTCCGGCTCCTATAGGAGTCCGGACGGAGTCTACCTGCAATTGAAGTCGGGGGCGAAGTCCGGCTCCCGTAGGAGTTCGGACGAAGTCTACCTGCAATTGAAGTCGGGGGTGAAGTCCAGCTCCCGTAGGAGTCCGGACGAAGTCTACCTGCAATTGAAGTCGGGGGCGAAGTCCAGCTCCCGTAGGAGTCCGGACGAAGTCTACCTGTAATTGAAGTCGGGGGCGAAGTCCGACTCCCGTAGGAGTCCGGATGAAGTCTACCTGCAATTGAAGTCGGGGGCGAAGTCCGGCTCCCGTAGGAGTCCGGACGAAATCTACCTGCAATTGAAGTTGGGGACGAAGTCCGGCTCCCGTAGGAGTCCGGACGGAGTCTACCTGCAATTGAAGTCGGGGGCGAAGTCCGGCTCCCGTAGGAGTCCGGACGAAGTCTACCTGCAATTGAAGTCGAGGGCGAAGTCAGGCTCCTGTAGGAGTCCGGATACAGTCTAGAAGGTGGTCGATCATCATGGAAACTTGGGTGGAGTCCGTCCGTCGTGAAGAATCCGGTCGACGCTGGTGGGGGCTTATCCGTCGGCAAAACTTGGGAGCGTTGCGGAGGCTCGACCGTCAGAGAGATTCGGAAAGATGTCGCCGAAGGTCGGAAGTCAGTAGAATCCCCAGAGGGTCACTCCTATCACGGACTTCGACTGGGGAGTATTTTTATACCCAACACCAGTCCCCCTACTTTCGAGTTCGAGTTTCGAATGAAGGAAGTACAGAAAAATTTTCACAGCCGAAGTTGTCCCCTTGAATCCTGTGCACGATCGCCCTCAGATATTCTGGCATTTAATGCGTGCATGCTGGAGTCTTTTCAAATCGGGGCGATCCGAAGGGGCCTTTCAAAATTTCTGCTGGAGCGTTGGCCCAGGTACGGTGCAGTAATGGCTCTATCAGTTGTCAGCCGCTTTTAGCCACCTGCGGTGGCGAGTGGGACACGTGGCGAGCGTAGGTCGGCCTGGGGAGATCCACGATCATTATAGCGTCGGATCCCAGGGTCTATTTAAACCTGCCTTTCTGCCTTCAAGAGTCTCATTCCGCCTGAGAGTTCTATCGGTGTCTGCCTTCTCTCTGAGAGCTCTGACCCTCTTTGGTGTCCACCTTGATCCTAAGCGTTCTTCGAGTCATCCCTGTCCTCGCCCCTCTGCATCCTTCGGAGTGACCTAGGTTAGTCCCGGAACTTTCGTTTCTCTTCTTTCCATCTAGGTGCCCTTTCTCCTCCATTTTTCTTCTGCCGCATTCCTCTGGTTTGGTCCCCTGCAAACCTTTCACCTCTTGTCCCGCCTGATTTCTCCAGGATTTTTAGGGTCTTTGTTTGAAATGTCTTCTGGCACCTCCGCCTCGAGTGGTT
The DNA here is from genome assembly GCF_000442705.2 of Elaeis guineensis. NCBI lineage: Eukaryota > Viridiplantae > Streptophyta > Magnoliopsida > Arecales > Arecaceae > Elaeis > Elaeis guineensis. Next base: position 47,065,283 of record NC_025997.2, read on the forward strand.
CCAGGAGTTCGTCCGCCTCAGCCCCCCAGAACCCCCACACTGTAGACGAACCCACATCTAGGGCTGGGCCTCGTTCGATTTTTGTGCTGGGTGCCATTTCCTGTTCTCTGACTCTGGATGAACTTCTACTGATAAGGGTTCAGTATGGAGTTCCTCCGGAGTATGATCTGGAGCTTCCTGGTCCCGCCGACAGGGCTAGCACCCCCCCACCTGGCCGTTTCTGCCTGTATCAGGAGGCCTTCCGTACCGGACTCCGGCTTCCGCTTCCGCCCTTCATCGTCGCCCTTTTCTATTTTTTAGATATTTCTTTAGTTTTAGTTGCGCTGAATTCCTTTAGGTTTTTGATAGGGTTCTTCTCCCTTTGCCACGTAGTCGAAGTCCAGCCATCTCTTTCTTTGTTTAGGTATTTTTAGACCTTCAAGCGCCACCCCTCGGTGAAGGACTGGTGGTATTTCTCCCCTCAGTTTGGCAAGAAGAGGTTGCTGAAAGGTGCTCCCTCTTCGATCCACAACTAGAAGGGGAAGTACCTCTTCGTCCAATGCCCGACCTTGAGGTTGGGATTGCCCCGTTGGGGCTCCCTAAGGGACTCTGTCCGCAGAGCTCCTAGCCTGGGGGAGGACGACCTTCAGGCCACCCGAAAACTTCTTAGTTACTCAACTCCTTCCCTTCCCAACCTTCTGAAGGAGCAGTTTTTGTTCAACATCGGCTTGAGCCCCCTGGACCCTGCGAGTATCCCATCTTTCCTTTCCTTTTCTTTTCTCCCGCCCTTCTTCTGCTCTCTCTTTTTTTTTTTTTTACGCGTCACTTCTTCCTTTTTCACTCCATTACTGATCTCTTTTCCTCTCTCTTCTCTTTTTTTTTTTTTAAGAATGGACGCCGAAGCAGCACGGATGCTCGCCAGGGGCCTCAAGGCTCACAAAAGAAAAGGCACCGCGGCCTCCGGATCGGCAAAGAAGGCCAGAACGGAGGAGACGAGCTCGGCCACGCCCGCCCAGGCGGCCCTCGCGGTCGACGTTCCTTCAGACGCCGAACCTCCGGCTCCCCGGGCCTCTTCAAGGAGTTCCCCCGCTGAGGCCCCCCTTCGGGGGTCCGCTTCAAGGAGGCACCAGGGGTTGAGAGGGGGAGGAGAAGGAAGTCGGTGGCCCGCAGGGTGAGTTGCCGCCGAGCCACCATCGAAGAGTCCCTCAGTTCCAAAGGAGAACCGAGGGAGAATCCCTTTAATGACAGGGACCTGATAAAGCGACTGATCGATGGCTGCATCCTGCCTGAAGTCATCCAGAGGATTGATCGTGCCGATCCCGAACAGCGGGTTTGGGACTCCCTAAGGTCCTTTCTCGAGGTAAACAGATTCACTTTCCTCCTTCCCTTCGCATCTTCATTTAATTGGCTTCTCAGCCTCTATTCTGTCCTCCTAACCGTCCTTGCAGATCGGGCACCAGCTCCTTGCCAATATCGAGGCGACGAATCGGGCGAGAAGGGATGCCATCCAGGTGGAGGAGAGTCATCGGACCGAAGTCGCCCGCTTCAAAGAAAAGGTTGCTGAGGTAGCCAACCTCCAAGAGGCCCTTAAGAAAGAAAAGCAGACCTCGGAGGAGACGGTGAGGAAGGCGGAGGCCGAGGTCGCAAATTTGATGGAGCAGATTTTGGTCCTGGTCTCGGAGGCCAAAGTTCTAGCGGTGGAGGAGTTCAAGGCCTCTGCGGAGATGAGGGACCTGAACGTCAAGTTCGGCCAAGAAGCATTCATCAAAGGATTCGAGCTCTGTCAAAAGAAGGTGGTCAAGAAATTTCCCGAGCTCGACCTCAGCTTCTTGGACGAGGCATCTGAAGATGAAACCGGTCCTTCTCCCACTGCCACTACCACCGCAGCACCCCTTCCAAGAACATCGAGCTCCCCAACTCCTACTTCAGAGGTCTGAGACCTCTGACTTTGTATTTTTCTTTTATTGTAATTTTTCTTTTCCCTCTTGTCTTCAAAAAATATTCAATCAATAAAATTGGGTTTTTCCTTTTGGAGGGTTTCTCCACTCTGCTCCCCTTTTTTTTTGTGTTTCGCTTTCTGCAATGAGACGCGCCTTGACGCTTTTGTCTCCCGATGGCAGTGTCCTGCCGAAGTGCTTCCCCTGCCACAGGGGATTCTACTGAAGTCCACGATCCAACGCTTAAAGAGAAAAGTTCATCATTTAACAAAAAAGTCGAAGGAGATAGATGGCGAGCTTCGCAGGTTGAGGGAGAGCCACTCTGAAGCTACCGTGGAGGCCACCCGCTTTTGGAACCTCCACGTAAAGGGGATCATGGAGTACAACCGGAGGAAAGTGAACTTCGAGAAGGAGCTCAAGGAACACAAGAAGCACGTCAACGACCGATCTTGGGCTCAAGCTGCCAAGATCAGTTCTCTCAGAGTGGAGCTATCGGCTGCACAGGAGAGGATTAGCCAGTTGGAAGGAAGCTCATCCCGACTTTCGACTCAAGCCAACCGCTACCGGGAATGGTCGAAGTTCTCCGACCTTCAGCAACAGCTCCAAGATGTCGAGGCGAGCTATGATGCGTACCATGCCGGCTGGTGCAAGCAGGTGGATGACTATAGGGGGAAGCTCAGGATGGCGACCGATGAGGTTACCCGCCTTCAAAGGCAGCTAGCTGAAGGAGCTCAGTTCGCTCCCGTTCGGGATCCCGACGAACTCCAATCCCTGAGAAGAATCATAGAAGAGCTATCTGTCACCCTTGGGGAGGGGAAGGCCGAACTGCAGTAATTGAAGATCCAGCTGGTATATGAGTAGCGGGCAGTCAAGGACGCAGAGGCAGAATCTGAGGTCCTGAGAAAGAGGCATCGAGAGGCGGAGAATGAAAGCCAGCGGCTTCATCGAAGATATATGTAAATGCTAATGAGAGAGAAGGAATTGAAAGAAGAAGTCGAGAGCTTAAGACACTCCCTGATGAGGGTCGAAGCTGAAAGTTCGAAGTCAGAGGAAGCCGGACCCCCTTAGGGCTCTTTTTGTCTTTCATCCCTCTAAGTGTCTTCTCTTACCGCTTGTCTGTTTATTGTCGTTGTTTTTATTTTTATTTTTTTTCTTCGGCTTCCCAGGCTCTGTAATGCACATCTTGCTAATGAAATGAAAAGGTCTTTGTTACCTTACCCGTACGTCGTGTTGAATTGTCGTGCGTCGGACTTCTTTCATTTTTGTCCCGTGCGATGTCGATGTTGTTCGAAGGTTCCTTGTTCATCTTTGTATTAGGTCATCATTATCGAGTTTCTTGTGCTTTTGATTGGTTCGGCGTCGACACCGCTTGGAGGTTTCTAGCCATCACCGTGTTGATTTGCCTTTTGTTCACGACCGTAGATCTTACTTTCTCTTTCTCCCTCTTCATAGAGATGAGGTCCTTTATGCTTTTAGTATAGTTTGGCCTCCATTTTTCATTGGGGTAGCCCATCGCTGTTCCTTCACATTTTCCTCCTTCTTTTAGGTAAGGGTTTTCCCTAGCCTTTTACAGAGTCGCGGCAGCCTAGAAGGGCCGTCGAGAAGGTTTTCTTCCTTCTTGTCAGGTCTCGAATGGCCGGACCTTAATTGGTGGCAGGACGAGGTTCTTCTGATGTGATCGATTTCAACTCAGGTTAGGACGAGGTTCTCTTTCTGTTCCTAACGGGGCCGTGGGGGCACATATGGGCGCTGTATGGCCTCTCCCCTTATCCGGTCTATAAACAATCGGGCCTTCGACCTTGCTCATGTTAGGACGAGGTTCTCCTCCTGTCCCTAACATGGCTGTAGGGGTGCATCTGGGCGCTGTATGGCCTCTCCCCCCATCCGATCTACAAATAATCGGGCCTTCGACCTTGCTCATGTTAGGACGAGGTTCTCCTCCTGTCCCTAACATGGCTGTGGGGGCGCATATGGGCGCTGTACGGCCTCTCCCCCCATCCAGTCTATAAATAATCGGGCCTTCGACCTTGCTCATGTTAGGACGAGGTTCTCCTCCTGTCCCTAACATGGCTGTGGGGGCGCATATGGGCACTGTACGGCCTCTCCCCCCATCCGGTCTACAAATAATCGGACCTTCGATCTTGCTCATGTTAGGGTGAGGTTCTCCTCCTGTCCCTAACATGGTTGGGGGGGTGCATATGGGTGCTGTACGACCTCTCCCCCCATCCGGTCTACAAATAATCGGGCCTTCGATCTTGCTCACATTAGGGTTTATTTTCGTTGTCCGAAGGGGTCGTCCCCTGTCGTTACAAGTCCATGCCAAAAAAGAAAAGATGTGCAGATCTGAAAGGAATCTTGATTTAAAGCGGGGTCATTCATAATACATTTACAAGTTTTCAAACCCTAGGGTTGTGGAAGGTCTGCTTCCTGTCAAGGTCCTCCAGAGATGGAGTTGATGATCCCAATTGGAGGTCGATCTTCGGGCTGCTCTTCCCTCCTTGGCGGCTCAGGCTGCGGTAGGGCCCTTGGCCGATCTTCTCTACCCTCAGGCCAGCACCGAATGAACCTATCAAGTCGACCTCATCGGATGAGCTCCTCGATCTCATCTCGGAGCTGGATGCATTCCTCCGTGTCGTGGCTGTGGTCACGATGGTAGAGGCAGAACTTGTTAGGATTGCACTTCCGGGGGTGCATGCGCATCCTCTCTGGCCTTGGGAGCTGTTCTCTGACCTCCATCAGCACCTGGGTTTTTGATGGAATCTTCCTGGGGGAGAGCCCTACCGAGCCCGACGCTTCGGGCTTCCCTGCCTGCATGCTCGGGGAGGAGTCTGGATGTGCTTGTGCCCGGAAGGAGTTCGAGAACGTGGCCGAGCTTCTCTTGATCCTTTTTTGACTGCGGGCTTACTCGAGTCTTCCGCCTGCCGCTCTCTCACAGTCTCCTCATCCTTCATTTTGAAGGCTTCTTTCGCTCGGGCGTACCCTTCGGCCTGAACCAACAGGTCAATAAAATCCCTGGGGTACTTCTTTTCCAGAGAGAATAAAAGGTCGTTCTTCTGAAGGCCGCCTTTCAGGGCGGCCATCGCTACCGATTGGTCTAAGTTTCGGACCTCCAACGCGGCGACATTGAAACGGTTGATGTAGGCCCGAATGGACTCCCCCTCCCTCTGCTTGATATTGATGAGGGACTCCGAACCCTTCCGAGGATGCCGGCTGCTAACAAAATGAGCCACAAATTGGTGGCTCATCTGATCAAAGGAAAAGATGGTACCTGACTTCAGCATCGAGTACCAGTTTCTCACCACTCCCTTCAAGGTGGATGGGAAGGCTCAGCTTAGGATGGCGTCGGGCATGCCATGAAGCAGCATCATTGTTCGGAAGGCCTCCAAGTGGTCAACTGGGTCCGAAGTCCCGTCGTAGCTTTCAAATTGAGGGAGTTTGAAGTTTGGCGGGATCGGTTCCTGCATGATCATTTGAGAAAAATGAGGGTCAGTACAAATATCCTCACCATAAGCGGGGGGAGCGTGGCGGAGTTCTTCGATCCGCCAGTTCATCTCCTGGAGCCTCCGATCTAGGAAATCCTCTTGACTATGGGTCTCAAGGGTCTTCTGGCAGAATGAAGGTAGAGATCTTCCAGGGGTGGAATCATGATCTGACTGAGGGCTCTCCACCCTCGGATTCATCTTTTCGAGAAAGACGGGGCGGCTGGCCCAAGTGGCCCATCCTACCGTCGGATTTTGGAGTTCTGGTGATGCTCTCTCCAGTCGCACTGATGCCTGCGGCTGCTGCTGCTGTTGTATGGCCTGCACAGCTTCAGTGAGGCCTCTGACCTGCTGCACCAGTAGGTCAAATTGTTCCGTGCCAACAGCCGCTACCGGAGGAGGAGGAGGAGGCTGGGAAACTGGGGGTGAGGCCGGAGCCTGAGATCTGGCCGCGGAGGCCGTGGATCACCGTGTGGATGCTTTGTGGGGAGGCATCGGACGAAGATCTAGCGGGGGAAGGAGGAGAGAACGTCGGAAAAGATGACCGGAGGTGGTCCCGTTGAGCGCTCCTTTAAGAACAAGGGTACTGCGAAGACACAGCCGCCCTTCTTCTAGCGCCAATCCTAATGGTGCAAAAATCTGCCTGCATCGGGGAAGCTGGAGTCGAGGGAGTCGCGGTCGCCGTCGGGACCTGCAAAGAAAGTCTAAATCAGAGTTGGGGGTGCTCCGGAAAGACCCTCCGACGCTCAAGTCAGTTCTCTGCCTCAACAAGAATGGAGTGCTCGAACGAAAATTTTAGCAGAGTTTTGGGATAGAAAGTAGAGCTCAGAGAATAACGTATCTGGGGTCCTCCTTTTATAGGCGGAGGGTGCAACGGACTGATAGCGACATTTGTAGCCGTCTGGCCGTGGGCCGTTCGGGGCCAAAAGGAGCTTGTTATGAAGAGTAGTGGAGTAGAATCGTGGCCATCACCATTTCCTGCCACGTGGAGTCTGTTGCGGGGAGTGAAGCGGCGTCCATTGTCGTGACTTGCCAGAGAGTGGAGGAGCTGCACGGTATCCATCGCAGGAAGTGGAGCAGAGTCGTGGCCATTATCATGGTCTGCCAGGGAGTGATGGAGCCGCACGGAATCCATCACAGAAAGTGGAGCAGAGTCATGGCCGTTACTGCGGCCTGCCAGGGGGTGATGGAGCCGCACAGAATCCGTTGCAGAAAGTGGAGCAGAGTTGTGGCCATTACTGCGGCCTGCCAGGGGGTGATGGAGCCGCGCAGAATCCGTTGCAGGAAGTGGAGCAGAGTTGTGGTCGTTACTGCGGCCTGCCAGGGGGTCCAGGCCTATCGGCCGAAGTTCGGTTGGGGTGTCTAGCGGAGAGAGGTGGCTAGCTATCCATCTGAGAGGAGCTCGGATGCTGCAAATCCTGTTGGGTGCCTTGGGCGTTAAGGCGGCAGGCGAGGACCACTTGCCGTAGGAGCTCGGTCAGAGGCTTCCCGCAGACGTAGCCCAGTTTCACGTAGACTTTGGCAGAGGGCCGACCGACTGTGGATGTCGGATGGTGCTGGAGAGGTTCGTCTGCCGGAGGGGTCCAGCTACTGGATTCCGTGAGCACGGCATTTGCCCGCTTATAGAAGTTCAGTCAGAGTTCGATCTCCATAGAAGTCCGGATGGGGATCATTTATCGAGGAGTCTTGGCCAAGGCCTGTCTGCAACAGAAATCTGAAAGGAATTCATCTATAATGGAAGCTCGGGTGAAGGCTTACAGTGGAAATCCGGTATGGACCACTCGTGGTAGAAATTTGAAGTAGATCGTTTGCAGTGGAAACTCGGAGTGGGTCGCTTGCAGTAGGAGCTCAGAGACCGGCTCCCGTAGGAGTCTGGATGAAGTCTTCTTGCAGTCGAGGTCGGAGACAAAGTCTGGCTCCCATAGGAGTCCGGGCGAAGTCTTCCTGCAGCCGGAGTCGGGGATGAAGTCCGGCTCCCGTAGGAGTTCGGGCGAAGTCTTCCTGCAGCTGGAGTCGGGGACGAAGTCCGGCTCCCGTAGGAGTCCGGACGGAGTCTACCTGCAATTGAAGTCGGGGGCGAAGTCCAGCTCCCGTAGGAGTCCGGATGAAGTCTACCTGTAATTGAAGTTGGGGATGAAGTCCGACTCCCGTAGGAGTCCGGATGGAGTCTACCTACAATTGAAGTCGGGGGCAAAGTCAGGCTCCCGTAGGAGTCCGGACGAAGTCTACCTGCAATTGAAGTCAGGGGCGAAGTCCGGCTCCCATACGAGTCTGGACGAAGTCTACCTGCAATTGAAGTCAGGGACGAAGTCCAGCTCCCGTAGGAGTCCGGACGGAGTCTACCTGCAATTGAAGTCGAGAGCGAAGTCCGGCTCCCGTAGGAGTCCGGACAAAGTCTACCTGCAATTGAAGTCGGGGGCGAAGTTTGGCTCCCGTAGGAGTCCGGATGAAGTCTACCTGCAATTGAAGTCGGGGACGAAGTCTGGCTCCCGTAGGAGTCCGGACGGAGTCTACCTGCAATTGAAGTCGTGGGCGAAGTCCGGCTCCCGTAGGAGTCCGGACGTAGTCTACCTGCAATTGAAGTCGGGGACGAAGTCCGACTCCCGTAGGAGTCTGGACGGAGTCTACCTGCAATTGAAGTCGGAGGTGAAGTCCGGCTCCCGTAGGAGTCCGGACGAAGTCTACCTGCAATTGAAGTCGGGGGTGAAGTCCGGCTCCCATAGGAGTCCGGACGAAGTCTATCCGCAATTGAAGTCGGGGGCGAAGTCCGGCTCCCGTAGGAGTCCGGACGAAGTCTACCTGCAATTGAAGTCAGGGGCGAAGTCTGGCTTCCGTAGGAGTCCGGACGAAGTCTACCTGCAATTGAAGTCGGGGGCGAAGTCTGGCTCCCGTAGGAGTCCGGATGAAGTCTACCTGCAATTGAAGTCAGAGATGAAGTCCGGCTCCCGTAGGAGTCCGGACGGAGTCTACTTGCAATTGAAGTCGGGGGCGAAGTTTGGCTCCCGTAGGAGTCCGGACGAAGTATACCTACAATTGAAGTCGGGGATGAAGTCCGGCTCCCGTAGGAGTCTGGATGCAGTCTAGAAGGTGGTCGATCATCGTGGAAACTTGGGTGGAGTCCGTCTGTCGTGAAGAATCCGGTCAACGCTGGTGGGGGCTTATCCGTCGGCAAAACTTGAGAGCATTGCGGAGGCTCAACCGCCAGAGAGGTTCGAAAAGATGTCACCGAAGGTCGGAAGTCGGTAGAATCTCCGACGGGTCACTCCTATCACGGAATTCGGCTGGGGGGTATTTTTATACCCAACAAGTCCTAAGGACTTTACCACAATATAGGAGTTCATTAGAAGATAAAATATTTTATGATGAAAAATATCAAAATAATTTTTATTAATTCATAATTCATGTACATATACAAAAATGAGCACAACCGTCAACAGGCTGACGATTGGCTTTGGGACACTATTCCCAACAATCTCCCATTTTGCCTAAAGCCAATCGGTGCAGTATCTAATACCCATCTTCGACTTGTAGTCATCGAACTCCTTCACCGCAATGGCTTTAGTGAATGGGTCGGCCAGGTTCTCCTTTCCGTCGATCTTCAGAAGGTCGACGTCACCTCGATCCATAATTTTTCGGATGAAATGGTAGCGATGCAGAATATGCTTCATCCGCTGGTGTGCCTTGGGTTCCTTCGCCTGAGCAATGGCTCCAAAGCTGTCACAATAGAGCAGAACTGGACCAACAAGGGAGGGTGCTACTCCGAGCTCGGTGATGAATTTTCTCAGCCACACCGCTTCTTTGACAGTATCTGATGCAGCGACATACTCTGCCTCGCAAACTGAATCAACCACTGTGTGTTGCTTGGAACTCTTCCAGCAGAAAGCCCCACCATTAAGAGTAAAAATAAATCCCGACACACTTTTGCTGTCTTCATGATTAGACTGAAAACTAGAGTCTGTAAATCCTATAAGTCTCAAGTTCGATTCACCATAACAAGCCACTGGTCCTTAGTATTTCTTAAATACTTCAGGATGGTTTTAACAACCTTCCAGTGATTCTCCCCTGGATCAGACTAGTATCTACTCACTACCCCTAGTGAGTATGCCATATCTGGTCGTGTACATGCCATGGCGTACATGATAGATCCCACTACCGAAGCATATGGAATCCTACCCATACGCTCTCTCTCTTGAGGTGTTGTCGGACAATCCCTCTTCGAGAGAGAAATTTCATGGCCTATCGGTAGATAGCCTTTCTTGGAATTCTCCATGCTGAACCTCTTCAGCATAGTATCTATGTACGTAGACTGAGATAAACCAAGCAACCTTTTAGATCTATCCCTATAGATCCTCATCCCTAGGATGTAGGAAGCTTCTCCCAAATCTTTCATGGAGAACTGTGACGACAGCCAAATCTTTATTCCCTGTAATGCAGGGACATCATTTCCAATTAAGAGAATATTATCCATATACAATACAAGAAATACCACTACTGGACCATTAGCCCACTTATAAATGCAGGGCTCTTCTCCGTTCTTAACGAAGCCATACGTCTTGATCATCCTATCAAAATGTATGTTCCAACTCCGGAATGCCTGCTTAAGTCCATAAATGGACTTCTGTAGTCTGCACACCTTAGACTCATCAGTGGATATGAATCCTTCAGGGTGTATCATTTACACCTCTTCATCCAGCTCTCCGTTTAGGAAAGCTATCTTCACATCCATCTGCCAGATTTCATAGTCCAGATGGGCAGCTATTGCAAGCATAATCCGAATGGATTTAAGCATTGCCACAGGAGAAAATATCTCGTCATAGTCTATACCATAATGTTGACGATATCCCTTGGCAACCAGACGGGCTTTATAGGTTTCCACCTTTCCGTCTGCACCCCTCTTCCTCTTGAAGACCCACTTACACCCTATGGGTTTTACTCCTTCGGATGGGTCAACCAATGTCCACACATCGTTGACCTTCATAGACTCCATTTCGGATTTCATGGCCTCTAGCCATTTCTCAGAGTCAGGTCTCTACATTGCATCCATGTAGGTGATCGGATCCTCATCGTTTTCATCAAGTTTGATAGGATCATCGTTTCGGACCAAAAAATTATAGTATCTGTCTGATTGATGTGGCACTCTATCAGATCGCCTTAAGGATGCTTGAACAATGGGCTCCGGATCTGATCTAATCAAATCCGATTTAGATTCAGCAACTTGTGTTGGTTTTTCCACCTGTCGAATTTCATCAAGTTCGACCTTAGAGGCAACAGTCCCTTCACTAAGGAACTCTTTTTTCAAAAAGATTGCCTTAAGACTGACAAATACCTTTTGCTCATCAGCCAGATAGAAATAATACCCTTTGGTCTTTTTTGGGTATCCTATAAAATTACACTTGTCAGACCTTGGTCCTAGCTTGTCCGTAATTAAACGTTTAACATAAGTCGGACACCCCCAAACCCTAAGGTGCGAGAGTACTGGCTTACGTCCTATCCATATCTCATATGGCATTTTGGTTACAGACTTACTCAGAACTCTATTTAGAAAATAACAAGTCGATTCGAGCGCATATCCCCAGAGGGAGATCGGCAGACCAGCAAACCCCATCATGGATCGAACCATCTCCAACAAGATCCGATTCCTCCTTTCAGATACACCATTATGCTGTGGTGTTTCAGGAGGAGTCCATTGAGAGAGAATCCCATTCTCTCCAAGATATGTCAGAAACTCATTGAAAAGGTATTCACATCCTCGATCAGATCGAAGAGTTTTAATACACTTTCCAGTTTATTTTTCTACCTCATTTCAGAATAGTTTGAACATTTCAAATGACTCCGACTTATGCTTCATTAAATAGACATATCCATACCTCGATAGGTCGTCTGTGAAGGTTATGAAGTAGAAATATCCACCTCTTACACTTGTGCTCATGGGTCCACATACATCAGAATGTACCAGACCCAAGAGTTCATTGGCTCGCTCAACTTTTTCAGTAAAAGGTGACTTGGTCATTTTACCAAGAAGATAGGACTCACAGGTTGGAAGTGATTCACAATCACCTACTTCAAGAATTTCTTCTTGAGCCAACCTGTTTATCCTGTTCTTATTGATATGACCTAGCCTACAGTGCCAAAGGTAGACTTCTGACACATTATCTATTCTAGGATGTTTACCGGAGGTTTGAACCACATTAACAGGTTGTGATAGAAAGTAAATTCCATTATAGAGTTGTCCAATAAACATTGTAACACCATTCAAAATGATATTGCAAACATTTTCTTTTATTAAAAATTGATAACCGTTCATAGCCAAAAGGCCTACAGAAATAATATTTAATAAAAAGCTTAGACAATAATGACATTCACTCAGAATTATATTTCGAGAATTGATTACAAGGTTCATGATTCCTAATGCTAGAACTGAAACTTTGCTTCCATCTCCAACGTTCAGAAACCTCTCACCTTTATCAAATCTCCTACTGACCTGCAGACCCTGCATCGAATTGCAAATATGATAAGGGCTTCCGGTATCCAATACCCAGGCAGTAGTATCACAAATGAAAAAGTTGCAAGGTGTTATCATATAAGTACCTTGCTTCTTCTTTGGCCTGTTCGGGTCCAGTGAGGCAATGTATAGAGGATAGTTCCTCTTCTAGTGCCCCTACTTCTTGCAAAAAAAGCACTCCACCTGGCTCTGATCGGGCTTGCACTTCTTGGTCTGACCCTGTGCAGACATCCTAGCATGCAGCTGCACCTTCTTATTCTTCTTCTTCTTATTCTTCTTTCCTTTCTTAAAGGGTCGACGATCAGAAGAAGACCCTCTCGCAACATTCACTAACTCCTTATGGAGCTGGTGATCTTTCTCAAAGTTCTGCAGTAATCCCAACAAGCCGTGGTAGTTCACTGCAGGCTTTGTCATTCGAAAATGAGTAAGGAAGGGAAGGAAGAACTTGGGCAGAGAATTAAGGATCGCATCCTTATCGAGCTGCTCGTGCAGGAAAAAACCCAATTTACTTAGGTGCTCAATCATTTCGATCATGTACAGTACATGATCAGTGACTGAGGCTCCATCTCTCATCCGAGCATTGAAAATGGCACAACTAGTTTTGTGCCTTTCAACGTCGTCGGACGTGCCAAAAGAGTCGTTCAACATTTGAAGCATCTCCTGTGGCTGGGTGTTCTCGAACCTGTGACTGAACTCATCATTCATTGTCGCCAGCATTATGCACTAGACGTTGGTGCGGTCATTGAGCCACTTCTGGTAAGTGTCTCGGACCATCCCTCTAGCGTTCAGGGCTGGCTCCTCAGGTGCCGGATCCGTTACCACATAAAAGATCCACTCATGCTCAAGAATGATTTTTAATTTTTGATACCAGCTATCGAAATTAGATCCCATGAGCTTGTCATTATCTAATAATGACCGGAGTAATAGGGTAGTGACCATAGCTGCATAAAGGAAAACCAGACCTATATTAGTACATAAATTATTAATACTAAAGACTTGAATTTTAGTCTAAAGTTTCTCTCAGTATTTTTACGAATTGGTAGCCTCAACCTTCAACTCGAGGAATTACTTTAATTCCTTAGTGGGTACTAGAATCTACACAGACTACACACGAGCCCATCTTTGGTTGGTCAACCCATGTGCATCTATGAGTAGGTTCATAACCAGTTGTTTCTCTAAACAACTTCTAGTAATTAATTTTGCCCCAGAACCTAATCAGTAGGCTTTGGCCTCCACTGAAAAAATCTGGTTAGGTCCAACCATTAACATGATTTGATTTGGTGAATCGGACCAATAAATGATCAAGCCCAACTTTGGTCGGCCAACCTAACCACCATTAGAAAGACTCAAACCAAATTATCATACTATGAATGATAATTCCATTAGTCAATAAGCATTAGGCCTTTGGTCCTCCAATGATTATTAAACTAATGGACTCATTATCACTCACTTAATGGGAGGCTATGACTTAGTTATCAATATAACTTAATCATTTTTAGGACCTAATAATTTTTTTTTTGAGGATTTTATTAAAGAATAGATGAGAAAAAAATATCCAGTCAATTTCAATCCTCCCACTGACTTCACCAAGTCAGATTAAAAAGGATTTACTTAAAGCTGGCATTAGGAGCACCTAAATCAGTCAAACTGATTTACCTAATGACGTGGGTGAGCCCTAATCACCAAGTGATCTAATCAAAACCTAATTCACCAGGTTGGCTAGGTAAGTGAGATCAGTGGTGGGGATAAGCCATTAACTCGTCCAAGATCGAATCACTGCGAGTAGCTCCCACTTAAAAACCACTGGTCAAACTGTCAAACTTACCTTAGACACCAACCGGTTCATTAGTTTTAATTTGATCAACTTAGTAAATAAGGTTCCACCGCATAGCCATGAATTAAGTCTATCTTGGTCTAGTTAAAGACATGGACCCATTCAACTACAACTATTGAAGTTGAGTCTAGAGTATCCTTGACCTAATCTAATTCAACTTTTGATTAGATTTGATCAATTAGTTTAATTTAGTCCATTTCTTTAAGGTAACCTTAGGTCTAACCCAATTATGGACCTAATCCATCTAACCCATTGACCCACAAGTTTATGTAATTGTCTTAGGTCTTAATTCATAATTCTAGATCTACTAGACAACACTTAATTCTTTTAATTAAGTATTTAGACTGATGGGTCAGGATTTGGCATTTTAAAAATAATTTTTAAATTTGAAAGGTTTTATTTTCTGTTCACCAAATATGTTGACTTATTACACAAATATATCAGCACATTTCATAAATAGCAATCCTATTGCTAATTACATAACAGAAAATAACTCAATCAAAATAAATCATGTATATTCCTTTCGCTGCTTCATCTGCATGGGATATAATCGCATCGGCACCCCTACCGCCATAGGAGACCCCATCGAATGGGAAGAGAGGGCCTTTAAACCCTACTTTTCTCCTATGATCAGACGGCCATGGCAACCAACCCAATTCGATTACTTGCTACTTGGATCAAGTATATCTAAATATACAAATTTTAAAATTTAAATTTTAAATTTCAAATTTTAAATTTTAAATTTTGAATTTCAAATTTCAAATAAATTTTAAATTTCAAATTTTTGAATTTTAAATTTCAAATTTTGAATTTTAAATTTTGAATTTTAAATTTAAAATTTCAACCAAATTTCAAATTTTAAATTTTGAATTTCAAATTTTCAAATTTTGAATTTCAAATTTCAAATTTCAAAATTCAAATTTCAATTTTTAAATTTCAAATTTTTGAATTTTAAATTTCGAACAACTTTCAAAATTTAAATTTTAAATTTTAAATTTCAAATTTCAAATTTAAACTTTTAGATTACAACTTAATCTACGCATGCAAATATATATATCATATCTAAGAACCCGCTCTGATACCATTTGTGAGAAAAATTCAGTGCATGGGTAAAATGATAATTTTAAATTTTTCTTAAAATCACTATTTTATAGTGAAAATTATTAATTAATCTAATTAATTAATAAAAATTTATCCTATACTAGGATCTAAATATGATATATAGTGTTGGGTATTGTTGGGTATAAAATACCCCCCAGCCGAAGTTCGTACCAGGAGTGACCCTCTTGAGACTCTGCCGACGTCCAACCTTGGGCGACATCTTTTCGAACCTCTCCGATGGTCGAGCTTCCGCAATATTCCCAAGTTCTACTGACGGATAAACTCCCACAGCTTCTTCCACAAGTTTCGACCGGGTTCCCCCGACGGACGAACTCCTGCCGCATCTCCCGGGCTTCTCCAGCAATAAGCTTCTTCGATTGTCCATCAGACTGCTCCAAGTGCTCTCTGGATTCTACTATCGGCCGATCTCCTACAAGGGTCAATCGTTCTCCAGACCCCTTCTAGATCTTTTCCGACAGGATTCGATCGACTCCAATCCAAATTTCTTCCAGAACTACGTCAGTTCGCTAGTGGCCGAACTTTCTCAACAGCAGATCTCCACGACGGACGGGCTCCATCCAAATTTCTACGACAGTCGACCGCCTTCTGAATTTTATCCGGGCTCCTACGGGAGTCGGACTTCAGCCTTGAGCTCCCATTGCAGGTAGACCTCATCCGAATTCTTATAAGGGCCGGACTCCAAGCCCCCACCACAAGCGATCTACATCGAGCTTCTGCTATAAGCGATCTACTCTGAGCTTCTGCTACAAGCGATCTACTCCGAGCTACTACTACAAGCGGTCTACTTCAAATTTCTACTATGAGCGGTCCACATCGGATTTCTACTGTAAGCCTCCACCCGAGCTTCCCTTGTGAACGAATTCCTTCTGAACTTCTATTGTAGGCAGGCTTCGACCGAGCTTCCTCAACAAATGATCCCCATCCGGACTTCTACGGGAACCAGACTCTGACCGAACTTCTGTAGCGGACAGACTCCGGATGAACTCCTACGACACACGGGCTCCAGCAGCCGAACCCCTCCAGCGAGTGAATCTCTCTAGCACCATCCGACATCCACTGCCGGTCGACCTTCTGTCAGATTCTGCATGAAACTAAACTTCATCCACAGAAAGCCCCTGACCGAGCTTCTACAGCAGATGACCTTCGCCTGCAGTACTAGCACCCAAGGCACCCAACGGTAGAAAGCTCGCCAGCAACATCCGAGCTCCTCTCAGATGGAGAGCTACCCCTCTCCACCAGACACCCCAATCGAGCTTCGATCGACAGGCCTGGACTCCCTGACAGGCCACAGTAGTGGCCGCGACTCTGCTCTACTTTTTATAACGGATCCCACGCGGCTCCATCATGCTCTGGCAAGTCACGACAACGGACATCACTCCACTCTCCACAACAGGCTCCACGTGGCAGGCCGCGGTGATGGCCACAACTCCACTTGACTACTCTCCATAACAAACTTCTCATGACCCCGAACGGCCCACTACCAAGCGATTACAGACGTCGCTGTCAATCTGTTACGCCCTCCGCTTATAAAAAGGAGACCCCCAGATATGTTATTCTCTAAGCTCTAATCTCTATCTAAAAACTCTACTAAAATTTTCATTCGAGCACTCCATTCTTGTTGAGGCAGAGAACTGACTTGAGCATTGGAGGGTCTTGCCGGAGCACCCTCAACTCTGGTTTAGACTTTCTTTGCAAGTCCCAGCGGCGACCGCAACTCCCTCGACTCCAGCTTCTCCGATGTCGGTGAATTTTTGCATCAACAGGATTGGCGCTGGAAGAAGGGGTGGCTGTGTCTTCGCAGTACCCTTGTTCTTAAAGGAGCGCTCAACGGGATCACCTCCGGTCATCTTCTCCGACATCTCCTCCTCTGGTTGCCTGCCTGATCTCCACCTGATGCCTCCCCGAAGGGCATCCACCAGGCGGTCAACGGCCTCCGTGGCCAGATCTCAGCGAGCTTCGCAAGCCCCGACCTCATCTCCAATTTCCCAGGCTCCTCCTCCTCCGACGATAGCAGTCAGCATGGAGCAGTTTGACCTACTAGTTCAACAGGTCAGAGGCCTCACTGAAGTAGTGCAAGCCATGCAACAGCAGCTGCAGCAGCCGCAGGCATCGGTGCGGCTGGAAAGAGCGTCGTTGGAGTTCCAGAATTCGACGACCGGGCGGGCCACATGGGCCAGCCACCCTGTCTTTCCCAGAAAAGAAAAACAGAAGGCGGAGAGTCCTCCGTCCGATCATGATTCAAACCCCAGAGAGTCCCTGCCTCCGCTCCACCAGAAGACCCTCGAGGCCCGCAATCGAGAGGACCTCCTGGATCAGAGATTCCAGGAGATGAACCGACGGATCGAAGAGCTCAGCCGCGCTCCCACTGCTTACGGTGAGGACATCTGCACTGACCCTCTTTTCTCTCAAATGATCATGCAGGAACCAATCCCGCTGAACTTCAAGCTCCCCCAATTCGAGAGCTACGACGGGACCTCGGATCCGGTCGACCACCTGGAGGCCTTCCAGACCATGATGCTGCTCCATGGCGCGCCAGACGCCATCTTGTGTCGAGCTTTCCCATCTACCTTGAAGGGAGCAGCAAGGAATTGGTACTCGACACTGAAGCCAGGTACAATCTTCTCCTTTGACCAGATGAGTCACCAGTTCATGGCTCATTTCGTCAGCAACCGACATCCCCGGCGAGGTTCGGAGTCCCTCATCAACATCAAGCAAAAGGAGGGAGAATCCATCCGAGCTTACGTCAACCGCTTCAATGCCGCCCTGGAGGTCCGGAACCTGGACCAATCGGTTGCAATGGCCACCTTAAAGAGTGGCCTTCAAAAGAATGACCTCCTCTTCTCCCTAGAAAAAAAGTATCCCAGAGACTTTGTTGATTTGCTGGCTCGGGCCGAAGGATATGCCCGAGCAGAGGAAGCCTTCAAGCTGAAGGATGAGGAAGCTGCGAAGGAGCGGCAGGCAGGCGACTCCAGCAAGCCCGCAGTTGAAAGAGTGCCGAGTGAAGCTCGGCCACATTCTCGGACTCCTCCCGGGCACAAGCGCACCCAGACTCCTCGAGCACGCAGGCAGAGAAGCCCAGACCGCAGGGTTCGATGGGGCTCTCCCCCAGGAAGATTCCACAGCTATGCCCCCCTCAACTCATCAAAAACTCAGGTGCTGATGGAGGTCAGGGAGCAGCTCCCAAGGCCAGAAAGGATGCGCACACACCTCGGGAAGCACAATCCTAACAAGTTCTTCCTCTACCATCGTGACCACGGTCACGACACAGAGGAATGCATTCAACTCTGAGACGAGATCGAGGAGCTCATCAGACGAGGTCGGCTCGATAGGTTCATTCGATGCCTGCCTGAGGGTAGAGAGGATCGGCCAAGGGCTCTGCCACAACCTGAGCCACCGATGAGGGAAGAGCAGCTCGAAGATCGGCTTCCAATTGAGATCATCAACTCCATCTCTGGAGGACCTCGACGGAGAGCAGACCTCCTACGACCATGGGATTTAAAAAATATGTAAATGTATTACTAACGACTTTGCTTTAAATCAAGATTCCTTTCAGATTTGCATATCTTTCCCTTTTGGCATGGACCCGTAACGATAGGGGATAACCCCTTCAGACAACGAAAACTAAGCCATGTTAGGAACAGGAGGAGAACCTTGTCCCAACATGGGCAAAGTCGAAAGTTTGATTATTTTAAGATCGGACGGGGGGAGAGGCCCATATAACGGCCCTTATGTGCCCCCACAGCCCTGTTAGGGACAGGAGGAGAACCTCACCCTAACATGAGCAAAGTCGAAAGTCCGATTATTTTAAGACCAGACGGGGGGAGAGGCTCATATAACGGCCTTTATGTGCCCCCACAGCCCTGTTAGGGACAGGAGGAGAACCTCGTCCTAACATGAGCAAAGTCGAAGGCCCAGTTACTTTTAGACTGGATGGGGGGAGAGGCCCTACAACGCCCTTATGTGCCCCCACAGCCCTGTTAGGGACAGGAGGAGAACCTCACCCTAACATAAGCATAGTCGAAGGTTCGGTTCTCCTTAGACCGGATGGGGGGAGAGGCCCTATAATGCCCTTATGTGCCCCCACAGTCCTGTTAGAGACAGGAGGAGAACCTCGCCCTAACATGAGCAAAGTCGAAGGCCCGATTCTCCTTAGACCGGATGGGGGGAGAGGCCCTGCAACACCCATATGTGCCCCCACAGTCCTGTTAGGGACAGGAGGAGAACCTCGCCCTAACATGAGCAAAGTCGAAGGCCCGGTTACTTTTAGACCGGATGGGAGGAGAGGCCCTGCAACACCCATATGTGCCCCCATAGCCCTGTTAGGAACAGGAGGAGAACCTCATCCTAACCTGAGCTGAAATCGACTACATCAGGGATAGGAGGAGAACCTCATCCTGATGCCAACTAAGATTCGAATTTTTAAGATCTGATAAGAAAAAGGAGAACCTTCTCGATGGCCCCTCTACGCTCCCACGACCTCATAAAAAGTTGGGGAGAACCCTTACTTAAAAAGAAGAAAGAGAAAGAGAAAGAGAGACCTACAGTCATGAACGAAAAGGCAAATCAACACGACAACGGTTAGGAACCTTTAAACGATGTCGACGTCGAACAAATCAAAAGACAAAAGAAATTCGATAACGATGACCTAATACAAAAATGAACAAAGAGCCTTCAGACAACATCGACATCGAAAGAGATAAAAAATGAAAGAAGTCCGACGGACAACAATTCAACACAATGCGTGAATAAGGTAACAAAAAATCTCCTTTTCCTTTCGTTAACAAGGTATACGTTACAGAGCACAGAAGGCCCAAAAAAAAAAAAGAGAAAAATGATAAGAATAGAAAAAGAGGACACATAGAAGGACGGAAGGCAAAAAGAGCCCTAAGGGAGCCCGGCTTCTTCCGACTTCAAACTTTTGGCTTCGACCCTCATCAGGGAGTGCCTTAAGCTTTCGACTTCTTCTTCCAATTCTTTCTCCCTTATTAGTATCTCCAGATACATCCGATGAGACCATTGGCTTTCGTTCTCCGTCTCTCGGAGCTTTTTTCTCAGGACCTCGGACTCTGCCTCTACATCCTTGACTGCCTGCTGCTCGTATACCAACTGGATCTTCAACTGCTGCAGTTCGATCCTCCCCTCCCCAAGGGCGACGGATAGCTCTTCTATGGTTCCTCTCAGGGATTGGAGTTCGTCGGGGTCCCAAACAGGGACGAACTGGGCTCCTTCAGATAACTGCCTTTGAGGGCGGGCAACCTCGTCGGTCGCCATCCTGAGCTTCCTCCTGTAGTCATCCACCTGCTTGTACCAACCGGCCCGGTATGCATTATAGTTCACCTCGGCGTCCTGGAGCTGTTGCTGAAGGTCGGAGAACTTCTTCGACCATTCTCGATCGTGGTCAGCCCGAGTCGAAAGCCAGGATGAGCTTCCTTCCAGCTGGCCGATCTTCTCCCGTGCAGCCGACAGCTCCGCTCCAAGAGAGCTGATCTTGGAAGCCTGAGCCCAAGATCGATCGTTGACGTGCTTCTTATGTTTCTCGAGCTCCTTCTCGAAGTTCGCCTTCCTCCGACTGTAATCCATGATCCCTTTCACGTGGAGATTTCGAAAGTAGGTGGCCTCCGCAGTGACCTCTGAGTGGCTCTCCCTCAGCCTGCGAAGTTCGTCCTCCATCTCCCTCAACTTTTTTGTTAAATGACGGACTTTTTTCCTCAGATGTCGGATCGTGGACCTCAGCGGAACTCCCTGTGGCAAGGGAAGTGCTTCGGCAGGACACTACTATCGGGAGATAAAAGCGTCAAGGCGCGGCTCATTGCAGAAAGAAAAAAGAAAAGAAAAGAGAAGTTCCCCATAAGGAGGAGCCCAATTTTATTGATTGAATGTCTCTTAAAGACAAAAGGAAAAAGAAAAATCACAGTGAAAGAAAAATACAAAGTCAGAGGTCTCAGACCTCCGAAGTAGGAGTTGGGGAGCCCGATGTTCCTGGAAGGGGGGCTGCGGTGGCAGCGGCAGTAGGAGAGGGCCCAGCTTCATCTTCAGATGCCTCATCCAAGAAGCTGAAGTCGAGCTCGGGAAATTTCTTGACCATCTTCTCTTGACAGAGCTCAAATCCTTTGATGAATGCATCTTGACGAAACTTGACGTCCAGGTCCCTCATTTCAGCGGAGGCCTTGAACTCCTCCACCGCTTGACCCCTGGCCTCTGAGATCAGAATCAGAATCTGCTCCATCAAATTTACGACCTCGGCCTCCGCCTTCCTCACCATCTCCTCTGAGGCCTGCTTTTCTTTCTCAAGTGCCTCTTAGAGGTTGGCTACCTCGGCAACCTTTTTCTTGAGGCAGACAGCCTCGGCCCGACGACCTTCCTCCACCTGGATAGCATCCCTCCTCCCCTTGTTCATCGCCTCGATGTTGGCGAGGAGCTGGTGCCCGATCTGCAAGGGCGGCCAGAAGGTCAGAATGAAAGCTGAGAAGTTAATTGAATGAAGGAGCGAGAGGAAGGAGGAAAGTGAATCTGCTTACCTCGAGAAAGGACCCCAGAGAGTCCCAAACCCACTGTTCAGGATCGGTGCAAATGATCCTCTGGATGACTTCGGGCAGGACGCACCCGTCGACCAGTCGCTTTATCAAGTCCCTGTCATTAAAGGGATTCTCCACCAGCTCTTCCTCGGAGCCGTGGGATTCTTTGATGGCAGCTCGACGGCCGTTGACCCTGCAGGCCACCGTCTTCTTTCTCCTCCCCCTCTCAACCCCTAGCACCTCCTCGGAGCAGGCCCCCGGAGCGGGAACCTCGACGGGAGAACTCCTCGAAGAGGCTCGGGGAACTGGGGGCTCAGCATCTGAAGGAACATCGACAGTGAGAGCCGCCTGGGCAGACGTGGCTGAGCTCGTCTCCCCCGTTCTGACCTTCTTTGCCGACCCAGAGGCCGCAACGTCTTTTCTTTTGTGAACCTTGAGGCCCCTGGCAAGTATCCGTGCTGCTTCGGTGTCCATTCCTATAAAAAAAAAGAGAAAGAAAAAAAGAGAGAAAAAAAGATCAGCAATGGAGTGAAAAAAGGAAGAGGTGACGCATGGTTAAAAAAAAAAAAAAAGAGAAAGAAGAAGGAGGAGAGAAGAAGAAAAGAAGAAGAAAAGGAAAGATGGAATACTCGCAGGATCCAGGGGACTCAAGCCGATGTTGAACAGAAATTGCTCCTTCAGAAGGTTGGGAAGGGAAGGAGTTGGATAACTAAGAAGTTTTCGGGCGGCTTGAAGGTTGTCCTCCCCAAGGCTGGGAGCCCAGCGGACGGAGTCTCTTAGGGAGCCCCAAGGGGGCAATCCCAGCTTTAAGGTCGGACAGTGGACGTAGAGGTACTTCCCCTTCCAGTTATAGATAGAAGAGGGAGCATCTTTCAGCAACCCCTTCTTGCTGAATTAGAGGGAGAAGTACCACCAGTCTTTTGCCGAGGGGTGGCGTTTGAAGGTGTAAAAATACCTAAACAAAGGAAGAGATGGCTGAACTTCGACTATGTGGCAAAGGGAGAGGAACCCTATCAAAAACTTAAAGGAGTTCGGCGCAACTGAAGCTAAAAAAATATCTAAAAAATGTAAAAGAGCGATGATGAAGGACAGAAGCGAGAGCCGGAGCCCAGCACGGAAGGCCTCCTGGTACAGACAGAAACGGCCAGGTGGGGGGGTGCTAGCCCGGTCGGTGGGACCAGGAAGTTCCAGATCGTACTCCAGAGGAACTCCATACTGAACCCTTATCAGTAGAAGTTCGTCCGGAGTCAGAGAACAGGTAATGGTGTCCAGTGCAAAAATTGGACGAGGCCCAGCCCTAGATATGGGTTCATCTACAGTATGAAGGTTCTGAGGGACTGAGACAGATGAGCTCCTGGAACCGCTAGAGGCAGAGGTGCTAGAAGACATTTCAAGCAAAAACCCTAAAAATCCTAGAAAAATCGGGAGAAATAAGAGATGAAAGGTCCGTGGGGAACCAGACAGGTGGAATGCGGCAGAAGAAAAATGAAGAAGAAGGAACACCTAAATGACGAGAGAAGGAATGAAAGTTCTGAAACTAACCTAAGCTGCTCCGAAGGATGCAGAGATGCAGGGACAGGGATGACTCGAAGAACACCTAGGGCCAAAACGGACACCGAGGAAGGTCAGAGCTCTCAGAAAGAAGACGGGCACCAACAGGACTTTCAGGCAGAATGAAACTCCCAGAGGAAGAAGGGCGGGTTTAAATAGACCCTGGGATCTGATGCTATAATGATCGTGGATCTCCCCAGGCTGACCCATGTTCGCCACGTGTCCCACTCGCCACAGCAGGTGGTTAAAAGTGGCTGACAGCTGGCAAGACCATTATTGCACCGTACCTAGAGCAACGCTCTAGCGGGAATTTCGAAAAGTCTCTTCGGATCGCCCCAATTTGAAAAGACTCTGGCATGCGTGCATTAAATGCCAGGATTTCTGAGGGCGGTCGTGCGCAGAATTCAAGAGGGCAACTTCGGCTGTAAAATTTTTTTCATACTTCCTTCATTCGAAACTCGAACTCGAAAGTAGGGGGACTGGTGTTGGATATTGTTGGGTATAAAATACCCCCCAGCCAAAGTTTGTACCAGGAGTGACCCTCCCGGGACTCTGCCGACGTCCAACTTTGGGCGACATCTTTTCGAACCTCTCCGGTGGTCGAGCTTCCGCAATATTCTCAAGTTCTACCAACGGATAAACTCCCACAGCTTCTTCCACAAGTATCGACCGGGTTCCCCCGACGGACGAACTCTTGCCGCATCTCCCGAGCTTTTCTAGCGATAAGCTTCTTCGGTTGTCCATCAGGCTGCTTCAAGTGCTCTCTGGATTCTACTATCGATCGATCTCCTACAAGGGTCAACCGTTCTCTGGACCCCTTCCAGATCTTTTCCGACAGGATTCGATCGACTCCAATCCGAATTTCTTCCAGAACTACGTCAGTTCGCCAGTGGCCGAACTTTCTCAACAGCAGATCTCCACGACGGACGGGCTCCATCCAAGTTTCTACGGCGGTCGACCGCCTTCTGAATTTCATCCGGGCTCTTACGGGAGCCAGACTTCAGCCCTGAGCTCCCATTGCAGGTAGACCTCATCCGAATTCTTACAAGGGCCAGACTCCAAGCCCCCACCACAAGCGATCTACACCGAGCTTCTGCTACAAGCGATCTACTTCGAGCTTCTGCTACAAGTGATCTACTCCGAGCTTCTGCTACAAGTGATCTACTCCGAGCTACTACTACAAGCGGTCTACTTCAAATTTCTACTACGAGCGGTCCGCATCGGATTTCTACTGTAAGCCTCCACCCGAGCTTCCCTTGTGAACGAATTCCTTCCGGACTTCTATTGCAGGCAAGCTTCGACCGAGCTTCCTCAACAAATGATCCCCATCCAGACTTCTACAGGAACCAGACTCCAACCGAACTTCTGTAGCGGACAGACTCCGAACAAACTCCTACGACACATGGGCTCCAGCAGCCGAACCCCTCCAGCGGATGAACCTCCCTAGCGCCATCCGACATCCACTGCCGGTCGACCTTCTGTCGGATTCTGCGTGAAACTGAACTTCATCCACAGAAAGCCCCTGACCGAGCTTCTACAGCAGATGACCTTCACCTGTAGTACTAGCGCCCAAGGCACCCAACGGTAGAAAGCTCGCCAGCAACATCCGAGCTCCTCTCAGACGGAGAGCTACCCCTCTCCACCAGACACCCCAATCGAGCTTCGGCTGACAGGCCTGGACTCCCTGGCAGGCCACAGTAACGGTCGCGA
Source organism: Elaeis guineensis (assembly GCF_000442705.2). NCBI lineage: Eukaryota > Viridiplantae > Streptophyta > Magnoliopsida > Arecales > Arecaceae > Elaeis > Elaeis guineensis. Next base: position 47,089,912 of record NC_025997.2, read on the forward strand.
CTCTGCTCTACTTCCTATAACGGATCCCACGTGGCTCCATCATGCTCTGGCAAGTCACGACAACGAACATCACTCCACACTCCACAACAGGCTCCACGTGGTAGGCCGCGGTGATGGCCACAACGTTAGGATTTGATGCCTCAAGATTCAGCCCATATTGAGTACACAGTGAGGTTTGCGGTAAAAAATAGAGTCCAACGAGACCAAGATCACCTGAAACGGAGCTCGGATGGAAGAGATATGAGCTTTTAAAGTCGACATGAGATTCGAGGCGGCGGAGGACCGCCGGCAACCGACGGCGGGCGGCAGCGGCGCGGCCGCAGGCGGCGGCGCGCGGGATGTGCGACCCAGGCCCGCGGCCCAGGCGAGCATGCGGCCCAGAAGGGCGTGCGGCCCAGGCCAGCGCACGGGAGCGGGCCGGCCCAAGCGCGGCCTGCTGGCCCTTTGCCCCGGTCCACCGTGGACCGGGCGGTCCACCATGGACCGGGCGATCCACAGCTGGGCCTGTGGACCGCGTGGGCGTTTCCCATGCATTTCTTACGGTCCATGACACTATTCTGTGGACCAGAGCACGATTTGAGGGTATGGATGGCTCCCAGTCTTGATCCGACGGTCCAGGGGTTATCTGACTTTGTTTAGGACTCCTAATCCTTCTCTAATTAGGTTTTAAACCCTGTTTAACCCTTTAAATAGGATTAATCGGTAACAAAGAGGGGAGTGGTTTGGGTTTCTCACCGTACAGAGCTGTACGAACCCGATTGAAGAGAGAGAGGCGGATGCGCTGCGAGAGAAGGAGCAGGAGGCTCCTGGACAGCGGTCGCCAGGCACTTCAGAGGTTCAGGGGGTCTTCCAAGAGAGAGAGAGCTTTTGTGAGGGGAACTTTAGGTGAGAGAGAATTGGGTGTACAAAGATTGAGGGTGAGGTCTCCTCTTGAAAAATTTTCTTTCTCATAGTGAAGTTTGCATGCCCCGTGGAGGCGAACCCTTTTGTGGCTGATCCACGTATTTTGATTGTTTTTCTTTTGTTTTGTTTCTTCTTTCTTCCTGCTGCATCGCGTGATACTGAAAAGATCTTGGGAGGTGGTGTCCTGGCCAGACATCCACCCAACAAGTGGTATCAGAGTAAGGCGGTACAAGGATGCAGATTGCAGTGGTGGTGAGCAAGACTGAAGATGGAGAAGACAGGAACAATCAAAATGGAGATCAATAAGTTCGATGGTAAGAGCAATTTCTCCTTGTGGCAGGCAAGGGTGAAGGACATGCTCATCCAACAGGAGTTGATCAATGCTCTCTTGTGCGATGAGAAGCCGACCACCATGGAGGTACGGGATTGAAAACGGCTACAGATGCAGACGGTGAGTACCATCCGCATGTATCTGGCAGATGAGGTGGTGATCCATGTACTGAGCGAGACTTCTCCGATGGTGCTGTGGTCGAAGCTCGAGGAGTTATATATGGCGAAGTCTCTCACCAACACTCTTTTCCTCTGGAGGCAGTTTTACCAACTGCGAATGACTGAGGGACAGAGCGTGCAGGAGCATCTAAGCCACTTCCAGAAGATCCTCACCGACCTCCTCAGCGTTGGCGAGAACGTTGAAGAGAAGACCAGGGCACTGGTTTTGCTGGCGTCGCTTCCCCCTTCGTACGAATCTTTGGTGACTGCTCTTCTAGTGGGGAAGAGCACTATCAAGATGGACGAGGTCACCGCGGCGATACTCCAGAATGAGGTTCTCAAGAGGGAGAACCCAGCTTTGAGCTCAGGTGGCGGTAGCTTAGCTTTGGTGGCTTCTGGAAGAGTAGGAGGCGGTAGACGGAGCGACAGGAGATCGTAATGAGGGCGGTCTAAGTCCAGGAGGGATTTGAGCAAAATCAGATGTTACTGGTGTGAGGAGTTGGGGCATCTAGCCAGAGATTGTCCTCAACTAAAAAATCGGACGGTGACTGTTGTAGCGACGGTCGGCAGCGATTTAGATGGAGATGTCCTGGAGATATCTGATGAGGTATCTACTTCTTCCCAGCAGTGGATATTAGATTCTGCATGCCCCTATCATGTGTGTTGCAGAGAGGAGCAGTTTGACTCCCTGAAGAACAGTGAGGGCACTGTATATCTGCCAGATGGATCGAGCTGTGCGATCAGAGGCATTGGGACGGTCAGCTGGAGGACACATGACGGTGCAGTGAGGAGATTGGGGGAGGTCCGATACATATCCGATTTCAGGCAGAATCTTATCTCACTTAGCATACTGGATTTGAGAGGCTACAGGATGGTAGCTGGTGGAGGAATCCTGAGGGTGCTATGCGGCGATAGGATTGTGCTGGAGGGGAAGAAGGGGAGCAGAGGACATTATTACCTGACAGAGAGCCCAGTGCGAGGTGGAGCTTCGGGAGCCAGGTGGAGCCCAGAGCGAGGTGGAGCTCCAGGAGGTGGATCAAGCACGAGACAGGAGACTCGGGAGGACGAGAGGCGACATCGCAAGGTGAGATTCCTATTGCCGCAGGATGATGCCCCGAGTAGATCTCCGGTCAGGAAGAGCACAGCATACGATGGAGATGGGATCGAGCAGCCTGGCTCGACTCCCATATTTGCCCATCCATGATCAGCAGGCGATTGCCCCAGGGCATGGGGGCGAGGAGATCCAGAAGCTCTCGAAGTTTGGAGGAGGCCGAATATCGAGTCGAGATAGAGATTCTTAGGATTTGACACCTCAAGATTCAGCCCATATTGAGCCCACAATAAGGTTCGCGATGAAAAATGGAGTCCAACGAGACCAAGATCACCTGAAATGGAGCTCGGATGGAGGAGATACGAGCTTTTGAAGTCGGCACGAGATTCGATGCGGCGGAGGACCGCCGGTGACCGGTGGCGGGCGGCAGCGGTGCGGCCGCAAGCGGCGGCGCGCGAGATTCGCGACCCAGGCCCGCACGGGACGTGCGACCCAGGCTCGCGGCCCAGGCGGGTGCGCGGCCCAGGCGCGCTTGTGGCCCAGCCGGGCGCGCGGCCCAGGCGCGCGCAGGCCTGCGCGCGGGAGCGGGCCAGCCCAGGCACGGCTTGCTGTCCCTTTGCCCCAGTCCACCGTGGACCGGGCGGACCACGGCTGGGCCTGTGGACCACGTGGGCGTTTCCCACGTATTTCTCACGGTCCATGGCACTATTCTGTGGATCGGAGCGCGATCTGAGGGCGTGGGTGGCTCTCGATCTTGATCTGACGGTCCAGGGATTATCTGACTTTGTTTATGACTCCTAATCCTTCTCTAATTAGGTTTTAAACCCTGTTTAACCCTTTAAATAAGGCTGATCGGTAACAGAGAGGGGAGTGGTTCGGGTTTCTCACCGTACAGAGCCGTACGAACCCGATTGAAGAGAGAGAGGCGGACGCGCTGAGAGAGAAGGAGCAGGAGGCTCCTGGACAGCGGTCGCCAGGCACTTCAGGGGTTCAGGGGTTCTTCCAAGAGAGAGAGAGCTTTTGTGAGGGAAACTTCAGGTGAGAGAGAATTGGGTGTACAAGGGTTGAGGGTGAGATCTCCTCTTGTAAAATTTTCTTTTTCATAGTGAAGTTTGCATGTCCCATGGAGGCGAGCCCTTTTGTGGCTGATCTACGTATTTTGATTGTTTTTCTTTTGTTTTGTTTCTTCTTTCTTCCTGCTGCATCACGTGGTACTGAAAAGATCTTGGGAGGTGGTGTCCTGGCCAGACATCTACCCAATACACAACTCCACTTTATTACTCTCCGTAACAAACTCCTCATGGCCCTGAACGGCCCACTACCAGGCGGTTACAGACGTCGCTGTCAATCTGTTACGCCCTCCGCCTATAAAAAGAGGACCCCAGATATGTTATTCTTTAAGCTCTAATCTCCATCTAAAAACTCTGCTAAAATTTCTGTTCAAGCACTCCATTCTTGTTGAGGCAGAGAACTGACTTGAGCGTCGGAGAGTCTTGCCGGAGCACCCCCAACTCCGGTTTAGACTTTCTTTGCAGGTCCCGGTGGCGACCGCGACTCCCTCGACTCCAGCTTCTCCGACGTCGGCAGATTTTTGCATCAACATATAGCATGCATGTATTTAAATTTAAAATTCGAATTTGAGCAGTAAATACTTTACTGTAATTGTTCAGAACATAATACCTTTGTATGGGTAGTAGATCGCCGCAATCTGATCACTATCGAAAGAATCTGATCATCGCGATGCAGCCACACAGTGTGTTTGGCCTCTGCGGATCATCCACACGAAGCTCCCAGACTGATCGACTCCTCACGAGTGCTAGCTCGTTGTAGAGCCCTTTCAACGGTCGATGCTGATCAAACTCCTTCGATCGATGTTTGCTGATTCTTTGGATGCTCTGGATCATCAGCAGACATACTTGAGAGGATGTTGAAGATCTCTCTGAAATTTGGTGGGCTCATGACACTCGTAGCTCACCTTCTCACTTCCCGAACTCCTGGCTGAAACCCTGAAGAACTCACTGAAACCCTGCGCATATTTTTTCTTTCTTTTCTTTCTTTTTCTCTTGGAAGGATATAGACCTTCACCTTGCACACAAGGATTCCTCACGCCCAGATTTTCTCTCCAAAATTTTTCTTGCACATGCCCCACTCTTCTCCTCCTTTTAAAATAATGTCAAACGTCTTATCCACGTGAGAGGATAAAGATGAGTAATTGCACATTTGAATTCAAATCAAATTTTGAATTCAAATGAAAACTAATTTATCCCTATCCACTAAGGGCGTGAGAAGAGGAGGGCGTGGCTTAATTTGTGCATGAGTGATTTCATGAGAAACATTTTCTCGTGTAATAAATGGGGCGCTAAAAGAGGATAAGGTCAAGGCGCTAAGATTGGTTGCTCATTCAAATTCAAACTTTGTTTTGAATTTGAATGGCCAACCAATCATCCTTATCCACTCATTTGGTGCATTAAAGTAGGGCATGAGGAGGGCTTTGCATGATAAAAAATTCATGAGAACTTCCTTCTCGTGAATTCAAATGGGCGCAGTGGAAGTGAGGTGGCGCAGGGAGAATGGGTCAAGGTGGTTTCATTATTTAAACCAACCTAATTGAACCAAATAAGTTAGGCCCAATTAGACTAATTTAAACCTAACTTAATTAAGTTTAATTAGGCTCAATAAAATTCTAATCAAATCAGAAATTGATTAAGCCCAACCCCTGATCAAATCAGGGACCAAACCATCTCGACGATTAGGTCAACTCTTAACCTAATCGGGTCAAACCCAACTGAATCCAATTCAATTGGACTTGATCCAAAAATAATTACTCAATCAAATTGAGTTAATTAGCGATCAAATCACTAATTAAACCTCTCATAAATATTGAGTCCAAATCCGATGGATAATCGGGCATCAGAATTCATCGATATGTAACCCTGATCGAAGAGTCCCAAACCAGTGGGACTCTTGACCTCGGTACCCAAAATGTGTGGGACTCGTGATCAGAGAATCTTGATTCTTGATCACAGTCCCAGACATGTAGAACTCATAGTCCACGAGCATTAGGACTCTTCATCAGCCATCAGATCAGATAGGAACCTCTAATGTGTGTGACCCCGCAGGTTCGAGCCTAAGTCGATAGCACAGGAATCAATTTCTGTACTAATCACAACACTCAGAACCTACGTGAATATGGTCACTGTATAATTCATCCTTTTTACCTCTGTGTTTAGGATGACTCAGGGTTAAACTGTCAACCCTGATTAGATCATCTGAATCGTGCTCAACTCAAACAGTCCCGTGACTCCTCACAAAGACTACCCTGGTTAAGATTTTACTAAATTGAAACACGACTGTATACAGCTTCTAAACTGGAGTGGTCAATCCCATCTTGACACACGCACTAACAAGTCAAGTACTTGACTACACCCAGCAGCCTTCCGTCACTGAATTAGAAATTCAGGTAGTCCAGTGCCTAAGTGTAGTGAGTTGCTTGCAAGTCACCGTGGCGGTCTCAGATCGGAGGGACATTTATACTCATATTCCATCGGAGCAAATCTTGACAGCAGAAATAGCTCCGGAGTTGGTCACGTTCAGTGCAGATGTACCCTTACATCTCACCTGTATGCCATACCAGTGTCTCCACACTCAATGGTATTGAACTACTAAATTTAAGTTATTTATTTTTTAATTAAATATTTAATCTAATATCTAGTTAATCAGATTAAAGTGTTCATTACTTACTGTGCCATCTAGCTTATTATTTCATATCTTACTATTTTTATAGATCTTGAGAATTAAGATAGCATGAGAATATATTTCGGGAGAGTAATTAGAAGTAGAACAATGATATCTTTATTTTAAATTAAAAATTATACTAAAATTTGATATAAGATCTCTTGAATGTCATTAGATTTTATGATATATTAAAGTTTAGATTTTAGTTAGTTAAATATTGAAATGGATTTATCGATTATTTAATTTCACTATTTGTTTCATATTATCATAATGAGATGCCTTGCATGCTCGTAGAGAGAATTTATTATAAGTATACAATGGTTGCGGCAACCCCGACTCACGCTCTTAGGTCAAGGGCATGACACACATGGCATTGAGAATAAACTCATCTTCTAAAACTTTTCCTTCCAAAAATTGTCATAATCTATCTTTGAGTCATAAGTCAGTAAAGAGCTTAGGATGACTACTCTTGATCTCTGATGGATGAATTGCTCATTGTATTATTGGTTACAGAAACGTCGTCCTTATTCAAGTTAAAACTAAAAAGTCCTATTCTGTGAAAACAAAGGAAACTAATTGCCAAGAATTGTTTATGAATGGCTTTTCTTCTTTTGTTACATAAAGGATCTGCACACCGATATTTCTATAGGTCAAGTGTTCCTTGATAGCCTACCTAAAATAAAACTACATGAGGATTCAAGCATGAAGAGACTCTTGTTGATCGTTTTGCAGGCTAAGCGGGCACAAAGGTGTGTTGAAACCTTTGATGTTCTTGAGATCTCACATGCCAAATTCAAGCCTGTAGTCGTTACAACAAAGTGGGAGACATTTGATCCCCCTCAACAGCAACGCAATGGGGATTTTATTACTAAGCATTCTCCCCAACTTTGTTCTGCTCTTTCATTCATTTAATGTATTTTATATCTCGTAGGCCATGAACAAGCAAAGTATATCCATACCTTCTGTCCACTGATCAGCTCAATAAAAGGTGCACCTTCTGCCATTCTTGGTTGATCACTTATATTTTCTAGCCACAGTATTTGTGTCAGCCATGTCAGAAATTATAAGTTGGGAAATAACATTGGCAAGCTTTTCTTGTGATCGTGACATAAGGATTAGTGTATTCACTATTTAGAAGCTTCCTTCCACACTCTAATTACACTAATTGTAGGCCCTACGACCAAAAGTAATGTGAAGTTTAATGTGACTTATCTACCAAATGCAGAGCAGAAAAATAATGAAGTGTGATCTCTGGTACCGTAACAGTTTCAGGCAAAATAGAACAGAGTCCTCGTCCTTCATTATATCAAAACAATGTTAACAAAAAAAATGACAAAGATAAAGAAAAATATAGCCCTCCCCAATTTTTTCTTCTGGGCTCTAAACAGCTCTAGCTATATCCTTAAGTACATCCTCTACAGTTGTCTAAAGATTATTTTCTTTATTATGAGTTCAGGTAGTGTCCTCGGACAAAATGTAGGATAGTTGTAGTACTGTGCCACTTGACCATCTGCTGGCTTCCTCATAACTCTGTTGTTGATAATTGTCACCCATGTGCTTGATTCACAACTCTGGCCATCAGTAAAGTCTTTAGAGTGACTGAATTTGTCAATTGGGATACCCTTGTGCATGACTTATATGATTGTTATGAAGTATCTTTGCGGTTTGAATGGTGGAGCCAGAAGGGTTGCTTGAAAGAGATTCATCATGTGTGACCCCCAAGTTGAAGTCAATTTGAAGTAATGGTATGAATGCCATCACCAAGACATGATGTCAGTCGATTTCAGCTGCTGACGAGATGGTTCATCTACCCAAGTCCTTTTTGATGACATGATTCTTGTTCATGAATACAGAAATGTGATTTGGATCTAGTTTGTATACTTGTTTCAACTTTTAGCTTTCCCTTCTATTTATTTTCATAATTTCATTCAAAGTTCTTGAAACCTCACAAACTCCTACCAATGTAAGGACTTCATACAATGATACAAATATTCATTTACTCACTAAGTTAATATTATCAGTGAATATAGATTCGCATTTTTTTTTTTTTTTGATACAAATATAGATTCATTTTCAGTTGCTCTTAATTCTCTTATATGGCATGAAGATTCAAGGTGTGTGGAAGCAAAAGTTTATTAGGAAGAGAGATGCAACACCTGTAATTGTTTTTCACTTTTTTCCTTAAATCCTCAAAGACCTAAATAGGATATTAATTCTGTTTAAAAATAAAAAAAAAAAATATGTTTGAAATGATTGCGAATTATCATATTGTTTTACAAAATACTATATGTAAATGCTTCAAAGATACAATGCTTGAAGACTAGATAGGATATTAGTTCTATTTTTAAAAAAAAAATCATTTAGATCAAGTAGTGAACAACAAAAATAAACAAACTGACTATTGAACAATAGCATACAACAATATGTTAAAAAATAAGTTACAAATTTTAGACATAACGTATCATTGCAAAAGAAAAATATATCATTTTATTTAACAAAAACAAGATAAATATAAATCATTAATGTAGGATATATTAATTAGAACTAGAACTAAGCATGCCCAACCAGCCGATTCTGTTAGATAGGATGGGACAACACTTTCGCACAAAAGAAGGATTTACCTCGCCCGCTTGGTGCGAATCCATCATTGGATCATCCACTGTGCAGATCTCAAATCGCTTCAGCCTCCAACATTCATCCATCCACATAGATTGCAAAGCGATCAGTGGATGATCTCAATGCACAACCCAATCCAAGGCAAACATGATGACGTGGAGTTCTCAAAATGACGCTCATCAGGGGAGAAAATAAATAAAAAGGGACTACCAACCCAACCCAAATTAGAAAAACAAATCAACTTTATACCTGCACTAGAACCACAGCGATTATGCAAGGAAAATGCATCTTGGGTCCCCACAATAAAAAACACTCGCGGAAAAAAAAAAACTAACCAAACAATATACATCATGGGATTTGAAAAAGTCTCTACCTTCAGGTAACCGCAGATTAATTTAGGGCTAGTAGCATGTAGACCATCCCGGTTTCCAAACCCCGAGAGGTTCAGGAACCAACTAATATATCCCACCCCACAGCCCAAAGACCAGCAGATGATAACTTTTCTACCTAGACTCCATCGGCTGTGCTCCGATCTTCTCCACCCCCTCCATCTCCTCTCCACTTCACACAACCCGTTTGGATGACTACTGTCATGGCCCGGCCCAAGTAACAAACCCCAGCCCAAACAAAAAAAAAATAGAGGAGAACACTCTCTTCGGGAGTCTTCTTCCTCCTTTCACCGTCTCCCAACCGGAGTTAGAAAGAGGCCCACTCCGACTCTATTTAAGAGGGAGAACCCTCCCCTCTCCCTCTCACCGGAGAACCCGAAGTCCATCAGCGGCAATCGTCAGAAAATCATCATGAAAGACTGACTCTGTGCCCATCTAATTTTCACGCCGAAAAGCTTCGCCGGCGTCGAAGGTGAGCCTCCTCCCCTTCCTCTCTTTTCCTCTTTTCTTCCCGTGCCCGTGTGCACGATCGCCGGTGACCGGAGTCGCCGGATTTTGTTGCGGAAGAAACCTCTATTTTTACCCTCTTTTCTTTGATTTTTCGAACGTCGGTGGTCGCCGTCGGCCACCAGTTTGGGTCCTTCCGAACCACCCGTCGTCATCCTTTTATCGCCGGCCAGTCTCGTACCAATCGACAGTCGGCCGGTCGACTAATCGAGGGGATTGTGAGGTCCCCTGTTTCGGCCCAAAAGAAGCCGTGGGAAGAAGAAGGGAGAAAAAGAAAAAGAAAAAAAAAATAAAAAAAGAAATAAAAAGAAATAAAAAATAAAAAAAATAAAAAAAATAAAAAATATATATATAGACTCTCTCCCCCCTCTTTTCTTCTCTTTCCTTTCTCTTTCTAGATTATTTCTCTCTCCTAAGATTTTTTAGAATTTTGAGAAGAATGATGATGAATTTAAATAATCCTAATGATGGATTTTTGATCTGCGATCGTCGGACGGTACACCAACACCCACTTTGATCAGATTAGGTATTTTTAAGATTCTATTTTTCATGATTTTATTGAATTATTCACATGATAATCTTAGCATGATTTGATCTGATCGATCGGATTTATTGAATCATATTGTCTGAGGAGTCCAAGATAAATTTTCTCTCTCTAAGCCATTTCTCTCTCGATCGATTTCTCTCTCTAAAAAAAAGATTAGTCAATCAAAAAAATTTTTTTAATATTTCTGATCTAATGAAGAATCCTGATCTATGATTGTCGGATAGCGTACTGGCACCCACCTTGATCCGATCAAATATCTTTAGATTTTATCACCCATGATTCTTTTGAATTATTCATGTGATAATTTCAGTATGATTTGATTAATTTATCTTGATCTGATCAATCGAATTTGTTAAACCGTATCGTCTGATTAGTACAGATTCATCTTCATGAATTTCTCTCTCTAAAATTGTATCTCTATAGAAGTTTATTTTTTTAAAATTTATCCAAAAAAAAAATTATTTTGATGAGTTTGAATGATTCTAGTGAAAGTATTCTGATCCATGGTTGTCAGGTAGTATGCCAGCACCTTGATCAGATCATGAATCCTTAGATTTGATCATCCATAATCCCGATCTAGCCATGACTTGATTTGATCATGTTGATTTCACCAATCGAGATATTGGACCAATTGTAATGTTGGATTGCGTCACCTGATCAATTTGAATTGTATCTCATAAGTTTTTTCTCCTCTGATTTTCTCTCTCTACTTAATTTTATGAAACCAATGAAGAAATCTTGATCCTATCACTTCGAATCCGATTTGATCTGATAGTCAAACTTTGGATCGTCTATGTCATAATTAGATTTTGATTAAATGAAATTAGATGATCGGACCCAATCTAAACCGTTGAAATATGGTATTCGTATTTGTTGGGTATAAAATACCCCCCAGCCGAAGTTCGTGTCAGGAGTGACCCTCCAGGGGTTCTACCGACGTCCGACCTTCGGTGACATCTTTTCGAATCTCTCCGACGGCCGAGCCTCCGCAACGTTCCCAAGTTCTGCCGATGGATAAACTCCTACCAGTGTAGGCCGGATTCTCCACGATGGGCGTGAAGGAACCAGATCTAGGATTTCAGGGTTAGATCTTGAAACTTTTTCAAGATCATACAGCGGAAGACTAAAATAAATCAAAATTTATTTTCTCAAACCAGAGAATCCCTAGATCTAAGATCCTATTACATGATTATTATATGAAATTAAATCAGAAATTAAAATATATAAATATAGCATGAACTACATGTTGATCATATCAACATGTTTTTATACCACATCTAATGTATGTATTAAACAATAGATCAGATCTATTACCTTGCAAGTTAGATGCTCTAACCTCGCTGATCCGGGCTTAAGGATGATGTTGCAAGCCGCACACGCGTCCGACCTCTAGGAGTCATCCACACGAGCCCACGAATCTCGATCAGAAGTCCTGCTTCAGGAAATCAGCACAGTATGCTAGTACTGCACTGATCCTTCTTTGATGGTTGATCAGGTGCCTCCTTCTTCTTGATTTGGACTCTTCCAAAGATGGAAAGTAGAAGGAGAAGTTTCAGATCTGAGACGCTCTCAGGAAACTCAAGATGGAAGGAGGAAAGATATGAAAATAAAAACCCTAGAAGAAGACCCTCTTCTTCTTCACGTTTTTCTCTCTAGATACCCAAACTTGCATCTTTTATATCTCCACAACCCAAAAGTATTTCTCTCTAATTTTCGGATGGCAGAAAGGTCTCTCAAATATCTATCTCCCTCTCAAATTTCACAAAGAAACTCATCTTATATAGAGAGATATGATAGAGTCCTTGTCTAGGTCAAACACCTAGTCAAGGCTTATCCAAACATGGCAAGTTAAGGGACGCCCAACTCTTGAGCACCTCCTCCATATTTTCATGTATGGATCACAAGAAAAGGGTGCATAATGTATACCCTAAAAGTCATAAAAATTTTAAAAAAAATTTGGATAAATTCGGTGCAAAATTGAAAGAGTTTTGGATTTCTAAAACTCTATCTCATAGAATTCGAAATCCAAACTTATTCCTTTTAGATTTGATCCAAACCACCTTCCATGTAAGAAAGAAGAGAGGAGACCTTTTGTGAACGTGGGAGAGATCTGGGAGAGGGCTTTTGTCACACAAAATAAGTGGAGATTGGCGTTGAATAAGAGAGAGGGCGTGGAGAAGGTTTATATGGCGGAAGGTGGAATCCTAGTCCTACTATGATTCTGTCTCATAACTTGTTTTAATTTGGTTTTTCAAACCAAATCAAATCAAAATTAGATCAACCCAATTAAAATAGGTCTTAACCCAATTAAGAACCTAATTTAATCAGATTAAATTATATTTAAATCTGATTTAATTTTCTAATCAAATTAGAAATTAGATTGACCCAAGTCCTAGTTGAACTAGGACTAGTTTTTCCTTGCACTTGGCATATCCAATAAACCAATTGGACTTGATCCAATCAAGCCCAAACTAAATCTAATTAAATCATATTTAATTAGACTTAATCTCATCCCATTGGCTTAATCAAATTAAGCCAATTAGCAATCAAATTGCTAATCGATCCTCCTGCAACACTTGCACTGGGTTAAATATCAATCGTATTGATCATCTAACCCTAGAACGATTCTTAATCGTTGATCAACCATCCGATCGGATCATGAACTCTAATGTGTGTGACCTCATAGGTCCGAACCTAAGCCAGTAGCATAGGAACAAATTCCTATACCAATCGAAGTGACCGTCTAGCAATGGTACCCGACGACCGGATAGGTCGAATGTGTAGAACAACATCCTTAGAACCCATACGGATATAGTTTTCATATAATTCATCCCCTTGACCAAAATGATCATAGGACACCCCAGAGCTCAACTGTCAACTTTGATCAGATTGTCCACATTGTATTTCAAAATATCAAATCCATCTGATGGATTACCCTGGCCAAGATTTTGCTAAATTGAAATACAGTGACTCATTCTTCTCCAACTCTTGGAGTGGTCAATCCCATCTCGATCACACTCTGACTTCGCAAGTACTTGACTGTGCCCAGAAGCCTTCCGTCCCTGAATTAGAAATTCAGTTAGTCCAGTACCAAAGCACAGTGAGTTGCTTGCAAGTCACTGAGGCGATCTCAGGTCTAAGGGACACTTATACCTATATCCCATCAGAGATATTCTCGACAGAAGAATACTCTGGAGTTGGTCACGTTCAATGATGATGTACCCTTACATCTCACCTGTATGCCATACCAGTGTCTCCACACTCCTTGGTTAAGAGGACAACCAACCCATATGGCCTACAGCGACCTATGCTCGATAGAAGCTGTCGTCCTTATTAACAGCCTATCATTTGGTCGTGAACAGTTTTAAGGACTAATCGATAAATCCTCTCTTTATCGAACCTAAATAGTCCTAAGGACTTCATCATAACAACGGAGTTCATTAGAAGATGAAAGCTTATGATGAAGATGCCAAATATATTTTATTTATTAATAAATCAATTACAATACTTGGTTGCTCAACTGTCAACAGCTTGACGATTGGCTTTTTGGGACACATTTCCCAATAACTCCCACTTGTCCTAAAGCCACTCGGCACAGTATCTAATACCCATCTTCGACTTGTGGTTGTCGAACTCCTTTATTGCCAGGGCTTTAGTGAAGGGGTCGGCTAGGTTCTCCTTTCCATCGATCTTCTGAAGGTCGACGTCACCTCGATCCATGATCTCTCAGATCAGGTGGAAGCGGCGCAAGATGTGCTTCATCCGCTAATGTGCTTTGGGTTCCTTCACTTGAGCTATGGCACCAGTGCTGTCGCAGTAGAGCAGGACTGGACCATCGAAGGAGGGTGCTACTCCGAGCTCGTTGATGAATTTCCTCAGCCACACAACTTCCTTCGCGGCATCTGATGCTGCGATATACTCCACTTCACAAACAGAGTCTGCCACAGTATGCTGCTTGGAACTCTTCCAGCAGATGGCTCCACCATTCAGAGTAAAGATATAACCCGACACGCTCCTGCTGTCATCATGGTCAGATTGGAAGCTGGAGTCTGTGAACCCCACAAGTTTCAGATCTGACTCACCATAAACCAACCATTGGTCCTTAGTATTTCTCAAATACTTAAGGATGGCTTTAACCACTTTCCAGTGATTTTCTCCAGGATCAGATTGGTATCTACTCACTACTCCTAGTGAGTATGCCACATCTGGTCTTGTACATGTCATGACGTACATGATAGATCCCACGACTGAAGCATATGGGACTCTACTCATACGCTCTCTCTCTTCAGGAGTTGTCGGACAATCCTTCTTAGAGAGAGAAATTCCATGGCCTATCGGTAGATAGCCCTTCTTGGAATTCTCCATGCTGAACCTCTTCAGCACAGTATCTATGTACATGGACTGGGATAACCCAAGCATCCTTTTAGATCTATCCCTATAGATCTTCATCCCTAGGATGTAGGATGCTTCACCCAAGTCCTTCATGGAGAACTATGATGACAACCAAACTTTTATTCCCTGTAGTGCGGGGATGTCATTCTCGATTAAGAGAATGTCATCCACATACAAGACAAGAAATACCATAACTGGACCATTTGTCCATTTATAAATGCAGGGCTCTTCTCCATTCTTAATGAAGCCATACGTTTTGATCACCTTATCAAAATGCATGTTCCAACTCCGAGAAGCTTGCTTCAGTCCATAAATGGATCTCTGAAGCTTGCACACCTTGGACTCATCTGTGGATGTAAACCTTTCAGGTTGTATCATATACACCTCTTCAGTCAGCTCTCCATTCAGGAAAGCTGACTTTACATCCATCTGCCAGATCTCATAATCCAGATGGGCAGCTATTGCAAGCATTATCCGAATAGATTTGAGCATTACCACAAGAAAAAACATCTCGTCATAGTCAATACCATAACGTTGACGATACCCCTTGGCAACCAGACGGGCTTTATAGGTCTCCACCTTTTCGTCTGCGCCCCTCTTCCTTTTGAAGACCCATTTATACCCAATGGGTTTAACCCCTTCAGGTGGGTCAACCAATGTCCATACATCGTTGACCTTCATGGACTCCATTTCGAATTTCATGGCTTCAAGCCATTTCTCGGAATCAGGTCTCTGCATAGCATCCATATAGGTGATCGGATCCTCATTATTCTCATCAAGTTCGATGGGATCACCATCCCGGACCTAGAAACCATAGTATCTGTCCGGCTGACGCGGTACTCTACCGGATCGCCTTAATGGTGCAGGTATATTGGGCTCTGGATGTGATCTAATCATATCCGACTCAGGTTCAGCTATTGGTGTCGGTCCTTCTACCTGTTGAACTTCATCAAGTTCAACCTTAGAGGCAACGGTTCCTTCACCAAGGAACTCTTTTTCTAAAAAGATTGCCTTAAGGCTGACGAACACCTTTTGTTCATCAGCATGGTAGAAAAAATATCCTTTTGTCTCTTTGGGGTACCCTATGAATGAGCATTTGTCAGACCTAGGTCCAAGTTTGTCTGTGACTAATCGTTTGACATAGGCCGGGCACCCCCAGACCCTAAGGTGTGAAAGTACTGGCTTACGCCCTGTTCATATCTCATATGGAGTCTTAATTACAGACTTACTTGAAATCCTATTTAACAGATAACAGGCCGATTCGAGTGCATATCCCCAGAAGGATATCAGCAAGCTAGCAAAAACCCATCATGGATCGGACCATGTCTAACAAAGTCCGATTCCTCCTTTCAAACACACCATTATGCTGTGGTGTTCCTGGAGGAGTCCATTGGGAGAGAATCCCATTCTCTCCTAGATATGTGAGAAACTCACTAGAAAGGTATTCTCCTCCTCGATCAGATCGAAGAGTTTTAATACTCTTTCCAGTTTATTTTTCTACTTCACTTCAGAATCGTTTGAACATTTCAAATGAATCCGACTTATGTTTCATCAGATAGACATATCCATATCGGGATAGGTCATCCGTGAAAGTTATGAAGTAGAAATATCCACCTCTAGCACTGGTGCTCATGGGCCCACATACATCAGTATGTACTAGGCTCAAGAGCTCAGTAGCTCTCTCACCTTTTTCAGTAAAAGGTGACTTGATCATTTTACCAAGAAGACAGGACTCACAGGTTGGAAGTGATTCACAATCACTAACTTCGAGGATTCCCTCTTGAGTCAACCTGTTTATTCTGTTCTTGTTTATATGACCTAGCCTACAGTGCCATAAGTAGATATCTGACACACTATCTAATCTAGGATGCTTGCCAGTAGAATAGACTCTTATCAGGCTTGACCTTTTTTGTCTGGCTCTGCACTGATGTCCTAGCCTGAACTTGCACCTTCTTTACTTTCTTCTTCTTGTTCTTCTTCCCTTTCTCAAAAGGTCGAGAACCAGAAGACGAACCTCCCACTGAGTTCACCGACTCCTTGAGGAGTTGGTGATCCTTCTCAAAGTTCTGAAGCAACCCTAGTAACCCGTGGTAGTTCTCTTCAGGCTTTGTCATTCTATAATGAGTGAGGAATGGGAGATAAGACTTGGACAGCGAGTTCAGTATTGCATCTTTCCCAAGCTACTCATGCAAGGAAAAGCCGAGCTTGCTCAATCGTTCCATCAGCTCGATCATGTACAATACATGATTAGTGATAGAGGCATCATCCCGCATTTTGGCATTGAAGATGGCACAACTAGTCTTGTGCCTCTCTACGTCATCGGGTGTGCCAAAGACATCCTCCAACATTTGAAGCATGTCCTTAGGCTGAGCCGTCTCGAATCTACGACTGAACTCGTCGCTCATGATAGCCAGCATGATACAGCGCACCGTGGTCCGATCATTGAGCCACTTCTGGTAAGTGTCTCTGATTGTTCCACGTGCATTGACAGCTGGCTCCTCAGGTGCAGGATCTATTATCACATATAGGATCCATTCATGCTCCAGGACTATCTTCAACTTTCGATACCAGCTACCGAAGTTGGGTCCCACCAACTTATCATTGTCCAACAATGATCGGAGCGATAGGGAAGTGGCCATATTTGCACAAAGGAGAACCATAACATAATTAGTAATTGATTTATTAAACCTAAAGATTTGGACTTTAATCAAAAGGTTTCTCCCACTATTTTATTCGAATTGGTAGCCTCTACCTCCAACTCGAGGAATTACCCTAATTCCTTAGTGGGTACTAGAATCCACTTAGACTGCACACAAGCCCAACTTTGGTTGGTCAACCCATGTACATCTAAGGGTAGGTTCATAACCAATTGTTTCTCTAAACAATTTCTAGTAATTTTAATTTTGCCCCAGAAACCTAATCAGTAGGCTTTGACCTCCACTGTAAGGATCCAGTTAGGTCCAACCATTAACATGATCATACTTGGTGTATCTAACCAACGAATGATTAAGCCCAACTTTGGTTGGCTCACCTAACCACCATTAGAGAGACACTTCCAAGTCATCATATGATGAGTGATAATTCCATTAGTCAACAAGCACCAGGCCTTTGGGTCTGCAATGATTATTGAGTTAATGGACTCATTATCAAACACCTTAATGGGAGGCTATGACTCAGTTATCTCCATAACTTTGTCATTTTAAGGACCTAATAATTTTAGAGGATTTAAATAATTTAGAGGATGAGGTCAGATGAACCAGCTTATCATGATCCTCCCACTGGCTTCACCAAGTCAGCTTAAGGGAGACCATTAAAGGGGCTGGTCTAGGAGCACCTAAATCAGTCACACTGATTTACCTAGCTGACATGGGTCAGCTCGAATAGTCAAGTGATCCGATCAAAACATAATTTCACCAAGAGGTCAGGTAAGTTCGATCAGTGGGAGGGTCTGCCAAAGCTTTCCTTAGACACCATCAGAAATGGCCAGGTAAGCGGGCTCCCAATTAAAAACCACCAGTCTGGTTTACCTTAGACACCAACTGGTTTAATTAGTTTCGATTAGATCAACCTAACAGTTCGTGCTAGATCGCTTAGCCAAGAATCAAGTCCATTTGGTTCTCGTTAAAGACATGGACTTGACCAACTACAACTATTGTAATTGATCTAGAGAATCCTTGACCTAATCTAAGACAATAATTGATTAGATTTAGTCAATTCTCTAATTAAGTCCATCTTTAATCTAACCATAGGTCTAACCCAATTAATGGACCTAATTCCCACTAACCCATTAATCCAATGTGTTATGATTTGTGTCTTAGGTTCTTCAATTCATAATCCTAGAACCTAATCAAACAACTTCTTAATTCTTAATTAAGTTTTGGGCTGAGGGTTGGGTTCGACTTTTCAAAAAATAATTTTCATATTTATAAAATAATTTTATAATATGATTCTACCAACCATATTGCATGTTTGATTCATAATCAAGATGCAAGTGAAATAAACATGAAACTACTTTAGATCTAATCTAAACAGGTTCATGTAATTGAAATAATTTCAACTTTAAACAATTTCTTTGCACAAAAATTATTAACAAAGAGATTTTATTTCAGATTTAAATATCTTTTAAATCTAATAAATCATAAATTTAATCTAGATCATATCTAATAAATTTATGATTAAAGATAGATCTACACAAACTAGGACAACCTTTGCACTGTAAGGGGTAAACCTTACAGCAGGACAACCTTGCAGTTTGTGATTGATCTAAAATTTTAATTTTAGATTTAATAATCAGATTATAAATTAGATCTAATCTAAAAATAATCTAAGTATGTATAAATAATCATGTAATAAAGAACCTTGCTCTGATACCAATTGAAGGAACCAGATCTAGGATTTCAGGGTTAGATCTTGAAACTTTTTCAAGATCATACAGCGGAAGACTAAAATAAATCAAAATTTATTTTCTAAAACCAGAGAATCTCTAGATCTAAGATCCTATTACATGATTATTACATGGAATTAAACCAAAAATTAAAATATATAAATATAGCATGAACTACATGTTGATCATATCAACATGTTTTTATACCACATCTAATGTATGTATTAAACAATAGATCAGATCTATTACCTTGCAAGTTAGACGCTCTAACCTCACTGATCCGAGCTTAAGGATGATGTTGCAAGCTGCACATGCATCCGGCCTCTAGGAGTCGTCCACACGAGCCCACGAATCTCGATCAGAAGTCCTGCTTCAGAAAATCAGCACAGTATGCTAGTACTGCGTTGATCCTTCTTTGATGGTTGATCAGGTGCCTCCTTCTTCTTGATTTGGACTCTTCCAAAGATGGAAAGTAGAAGGAGAAGTTTCAGATCTGAGACGCTCTCAGAAAACTCAAGATGGAAGGAGGAAAGATATGAAAATAAAAACCCTAGAAGAAGACCCTCTTCTTCTTCACGTTTTTCTCTCTAGACACCCAAACTTGCATCTTTTATATCTCCACGACCCAAAAGTATTTCTCTCTAATTATTGGATGGAAGAAAGGTCTCTCAAATATCTATCTCCCCCTCAAATTTTACAAAGAAACTCATCTTATATAGAGAGATATGATAGAGTCCTTGTCTAGGTCAAACACCTAGTCAAGGCTTATCCAAACATGGCAAGTTAAGGGACGCCCAACTCTTGAGCACCTCCTCCATATTTTCATGCATGGATCATAATAAAAAGGTGCATAATGTATACCCTAAAAGTCATAAAAATTTTAAAAAAAAATTGAATAAATTCGGTGCAAAATTGAAAGAGTTTTGGATTTCTAAAACTCTATCTCATAGAATTCGAAATCCAAACTTATTCCTTTTAGATTTGATCCAAACCACCTTCCATGTAAGAAAGAAGAGAGGAGACCTTTTGTGAACGTGGGAGAGATCTGGGAGAGGGCTTTTGTCGCATAAAATAAGTGGAGATTGGCGTTGAATAAGAGAGAGGGTGTGGAGAAGGTTTATGTGGCGCAAGGTGGAATCCTAGTCCTACTATGATTCTGTCTCATAACTTGTTTTAATTTGGTTTTCCAAACCAAATCAAATCAAAATTAGATCAACCCAATTAAAATAGGTCTTAACCCAATTAAGAACCTAATTTAATCAGATTAAATTATATTTAAATCTGATTTAATTTTCTAATCAAATTAGAAATTAGATTGACCCAAGTCCTAGTTGAACTAGGACTAGTTTTTCCTTGCACTTGGCTTATCCAATAAACCAATTGGACTTGATCCAATCAAACCCAAACCAAATTTAATTAAATCATATTTAATTAGACTTA
Source organism: Elaeis guineensis (assembly GCF_000442705.2). Lineage (NCBI taxonomy): Eukaryota > Viridiplantae > Streptophyta > Magnoliopsida > Arecales > Arecaceae > Elaeis > Elaeis guineensis. The sequence continues at coordinate 47,110,365 of NC_025997.2, forward strand.
ATCTCATCCCATTGGCTTAATCAAATTAAGCCAATTAGCAATCAAATTGCTAATCGATCCTCCTGCAACACTTGCACTGGGTTAAATATCAATCGTATTGATCATCTAACCCTAGAACGATTCTTAATCATTGATCAGCCATCCGATCGGATCATGAACTCTAATATGTGTGACCTCATAGGTCCGAACCTAAGCCGGTAGCATAGGAACAAATTTCTATACCAATCGAAGTGACCGTCTAGCAATAGTACCCAACGACCGGATAGGTCGAATGTGTAGAACAACATCCTTAGAACCCATGTCGATATAGTTTTCATATAATTCATCCCCTTGACCAAAATGATCATAGGACACCCCAGAGCTCAACTGTCAACTCTGATCAGGTTGTCCACATTGTATTTCAAAATATCAAATCCATCTGATGGATTACCCTGGCCAAGGTTTTGCTAAATTGAAATACAGCGACTCATTCTTCTCCAACTCTTGGAGTGGTCAATCCCATCTCGATCACACTCTGACTTTGCAAGTACTTGACTGTGTCCATAAGCCTTCCGTTCCTGAATTAGAAATTCAGTTAGTCCAGTACCAAAGCACAGTGAGTTGCTTGCAAGTCACTGAGGCGATCTCAGGTCTAAGGGACACTTATACCTATATCCCATCAGAGATATTCTCGACAGTAGAATACTCTGGAGTTGGTCACGTTCAATGATGATGTACCCTTACATCTCACCTGTATGCCATACCAGTGTCTCCACACTCCTTGGTTAAGAGGACAACCAACCCATATGGCCTACAGCGACCTATGCTCGATAGAAGCTGTCGTCCTTATTAACAGCCTATCATTTGGTCGTGAACAGTTTTAAAGACTAATCGATAAATCCTCTCTTTATCGAACCTAAATAGTCCTAAGGACTTCATCATAACAACGGAGTTCATTAGAAGATGAAAGCTTATGATGAAGATGCCAAATATATTTTATTTATTAACAAATCAATTACAATACTTGGTTGCTCAACTGTCAACAGCTTAACGATTGGCTTTTTGAGACACATTTCCCAACAGGGCGGACTCCACCCAAGTTTCTACGGTGGTCGACCACCTTCTAGTCTTCGTCCGGACTCCTACGGGAGCCGGACTTCTTCCCCGAACTCCGACTGTAGGTAGTCTTCATCCGGACTCCTACGGGAGCCGAACTTCGTCCCCGACTCCAGCTGCAGGAAGACTTCATCCGGACTCCCATGGGAGCCGGACTTCATCCCCGACTCCGACTGCAGGAAGACTTCATCTGGACTCCTACGGGAGCCGGACTTCATCCCCGACTCTGGCTGCAGGAAGACTTCATCCAGACTCCTACGGGAGCCGGACTTCATCCCCGACTCTGGCTGCAGGAAGACTTCATCCAGACTCCTACGGGAGCCGGACTTCATCCCCGACTCCGACTGCAGGAAGACTTCATTCGGACTCCTACGGGAGCCGGACTTCGTCCCCAACTCCGACTGCAGGAAGATTTCATCCGGACTCCTACGGGAGCCGGACTTCATCCTCGACTCTGGCTGTAGGAAGACTTCATCCGGACTCCTACGGGAGCCGGACTTCGTCCCCAACTCCGACTGCAGGAAGACTTCATCCGGACTCCTACGGGAGCCGGACTTCATCCCCGACTCCGGCTACAGGAAGATTTCATCCGGACTCCTACGGGAGCCGGACTTCATCCCCGACTCTGACTGTAGGAAGACTTCATCCGGACTCCTACGGGAGCCAGACTTCGTCCCCGACTCCGACTGCAGGAAGACTTCATCCGGACTCCTACGGGAGCCGGACTTCATCCCTGGCTCCGACTGCAGGAAGACATCATTCGGACTCCTACGGGAGCCAGACTTTCGTCCAGAACTCCTGTTGCAGGTAGACCTCATCCGAACTCCTTCAAAGGCCGAACTCCGAACTTCTACCGCAAGCGATCTACCCCGAGCTTCTGCTACAAGCAGTCTACTTCAAATTTCTACTACGAGCGGTCCGCGTCGGATTTTCACTATAAGCCTTCACCCGAGCTCCCATTGTGGATGCATTCCTTTCGGATCTCCATTGCAGGCAGGCTTCGGCCGAGTTTCCTCGACAAATGATCCCCATCCGGGCTTCTATGGAGATCGGACTCCGATCGAACTCCTGTAGTGGATAAACTCCGGACGAACTCCTACGGCACACGGATTGCAGCAGCTGGACCCCTCCAGCAGATGAACCTCTCCAGCGCCATCCGACATCCGCTGCTGGTCGACCCTTTGCCGAATTCTATGTGAAACCGAACTTCATCTATGGAAAGCCTCTGACTGAGCTCCTACAGCGAATGGCCCTCGCCTGTAGTATTAACGCCCAACAGCACCCAACGGTAGAAGGCTCGCCAGCAACATCCGAGCTCCTCTCAGATGGATAGCTACCTCTCTCCGCCAGATGCTTCAACTGAGCTTCGGTCGACAGGCCTGGACTCCCTAACAGGTTACAGTAATGGCCACGACTCTGCTCCACCTCCTGCGATGGATTCCGCACAGCTCCACCACTCCTCACAACAGGCTCCACGCGGCAGGCCGCAGTAATGGCCACAACTCTACTCCATTTCCTGCGACGGATACCGTGTGGCTCCACAACTCTCTGGCAGGCCACAGTAATGGCCACGACTCTGCTCTACTTCCTGCGACGGATTTCGCGCGGCTCCTCCACTCTCTGGCAAGTCGTGACAACGGATGCCGCTCCACTCCCCGTGACTGGCTCCACATGGCAGGCCATAGTGATAGCCACGACTCCACTCCAACACTCTTCGTAACAAACTCCTCCTGGCCCCGAACGGCCCATTACCAGGCAGTTGCAGACGTCGCTATCAGTCTATTGCACCCTCCGCCTATAAAAAGGGGACCCCAGATACGTTATTCTCTAAGCTCTAATTTCCATCTCGAAACTCTGCTAAAATTTTCATTCGAGCACTCCATTCTTGTTAAGGCAGAGAACTGACTTGAGCGTCGGAGGGTCTTGCCGGAGCAACCCCAACTCTGGTTTAGACTTCCTTTGCAGGTCCCAGCGGCGACCGCGACTCCCCCGACTCCAGCTTCTCTGACACCGGCAGATTTTTGCACCAACAGGATTGGCGCTAGAGGAAGGGCTGTGTCTTCACAGTACCCTTGTTCTTGAAGGAGCGCTCAACGGGACCGCCTCCGGTTATCTTCTCCGACATCCTCCACTAGATCCTCGCCCGATGCCTCCCCGCAAAGCATCCACTCGGCGATCCATGACCTCCGCAGCCAGATCTCAGGCTCCGGCCTCACCTCCAGTTTCCCAGCCTCCTCCTCCTCCTCCGGTGACAGCAGTCGGTATGGAGCAGTCCGATGATCGACCTCCGATCGATTTCGCCAACACCATCTCGGGAGAATCCCGGCAAGGAACAACCGGTGTATTGGCCGGACCTCCCAAGCGACAAAGGATTGAGGAATCCATAACCTTTACTGAAGAAGACGCTCGGAGAGTTCAATTCCCTCACAACGATGCGGTTGTAGTTTCTTTAAATATAGCCAATTACGACGTGCGCCGCATTCTTGTCAACAATGAAAGTTCGGCCGACATTTTGTTCTATGACGCCTTCTCAAAAATGTCCATCCTTGATGGTCATTTGGGGCCGATTAGCTCCCCTCTGGTAGGGTTTATCGGTGATGCTGTCCCGGTGGAGGGGGTAATAACTTTGACTGTAGCTGTGGGTAGATATCTAAGACAATCTAGGGCTTTGGTGGATTTTCTGGTGGTGAAGGCGTCGTCAGCCTACAACGCAATCCTTGGCCGACTTGGCCTCAACGCTCTCCGGGCTGTGGTGTCAACCTATCATCTAAAATTGAAATTTTCTACTAACCAGGGGGTCAGAGAAGTCAAGGGAGACCAGGCCCTGGCCAGACACTGCTACAACATAGCCTTGCAAAGAAGTGACCAATCTGATCTCTGTCCGGTTGATGGATTGGACGCCCGCAATGATCTCACTGAGGAAAGGGGCGGCCCAATTGAAGATCTGGTTTCGATCCCTTTGAATGATGGGAATACGGAGCATGTGGTGAAGATCGACTCCAACCTGGGAGAAGAGGTGCGGACGCACCTTACTGATTTCTTACGAAAGAATGCGGATGTTTTCGCTTGGGTTCCAGCAGACATGCCGGGGATTGACGCAGAAGTCATGGAACATCGTCTGGCCGTCGATCCAAAGCATCGACCGACGAAAGAAAAAATCCGAGGTCATGCACTGGAGAGGAAGAAAGCGATAGCCGAGGAAGTAGATAAACTCCTGAAAGTCGAATTCATTAGAGAAGTCAATTATCCTGACTGGATTTCCAACGTCGTCCTAGTCAAAAAGGCAAACGGTAAGTAGAGGATGTGTATAGACTTCAAAAAGCTAAATAAAATCTGCCCAAAGGATAGCTACCCTTTGCCCAGGATTGATCAACTGGTGGACGCAACCTCGGGCCATGAGCTTCTCACCTTTATGGATGCATTCTCTGGCTATAATCAAATCAGAATGGCGTCGGAAGATGAAGAAAAGACTGCTTTCATTACTAACCATAGTCTTTACTGTTACAGAGTCATGCCTTTCGGCCTCAAAAATGCAAGTGCGACCTATCAGCGGCTAGTGAACAAAATCTTCAAGGAGTAGATCGGCCGCAGCATGGAGGTCTATGTGGATGACATGCTCGTGAAAAGCAAATCTTTAGCGAACCATATCGTCGATCTCGAGGAGACCTTCGGTGCCCTCCGGAAATATAAGATGAAGCTGAACCTGACTAAGTGTGCTTTCGGAGTGACCTCGGAAAAGTTTCTGGGCTTCATGGTATCGGGGCACGGGATTGAAGCCAATCCAGAGAAAATTCATGCCATCCAGAAGATGGCCGCTCTGAAGTCGATAAAAGAGGTTCAGCACCTTACAGGGAGGGTGGCAGCTCTGAATCGCTTCGTTGTGAGGTCGGCCGAATGGTGCTTATCCTTCTTCCATACCCTCAAGCGGTCGAGGAACTTCTGTTGGACCACTGAGTGTCAACAGGTGTTCGAAGAACTAAGGAGCTACCTCGACTCGCCTCCACTATTGGCGAAGCCTGAGCTAGGGGAGGAGCTGTTCTTGTATCTGGCGGTCTCCCCTATGGCTCTTACAGCAGTTTTTGTCAAGGAAGAAGCAAAAATTCAACGGCCAATCTACTACATCAGTCGCGCGTTGAGAGATGCCAAAACCAGGTATACTAAATTAGAGAAACTAACTTACGCCCTGTTGACTGCAGTCCGGAGGCTCCGACCTTACTTTCAAGGGCACACCGTAACGTTGCTCACCGACCAGCCGATCAAGACGGTTCTGCACCGGGCAGATGCCTCCGGGAGGATAGCGAAATGGGCGATCGAGCTCACAGAATTCGATATCAACTATCAACCTAGACCGACAGTGAAAGCCCAAATATTGACAGATTTTATAGTAGAATGCACTATCTCGGAGGAGGCCGAACCTGAACAAGGTGAAATTAACGGCCTAGAGCCCCGACCGAACTCCTCTAAAGAAGAAGCAGACCTCCCTGATTGCTTTTGGGCCCTCTACATGGATGGATCCTCCAACATGTCGGGCGCAGGCGCGGGCCTGATCTTGATCAGCCTGGAGGGGATCGTCGCGGAGTACGTGCTACACTTCGAATTCTCTGCAACAAACAATGGAGTGGAATACGAAGCTCGGATCGTAGGATTGAGGATCGCCAAAGAATTGGGAGTAGAGCGGCTCCAAGTTCACAGTGACTCCCAATTGGTAGTGGGACAAGTCAGCAAAAACTACGAAGCACGAGAGGACAGCATGGCTAGGTATCTTGAAAAGATAAAGGAGCTCGTCCCCGCCTTTAGTAGCTTCAACATCAGGCAGATTTCAAGAATGAAAAATACCAGGGCCGATCTTTTCTCTAAGCTGGCTACCCTGGCTCCAGCTGAATTGCCCAAGGGTGTTCTCTTTGAAGTTCTGAAGTGCCCAAGTATGGAAGAATTGCGGTCCGTGATGGAAATTGATCATGAGTCCAGTTGGATCGACCCACTGGTGGCATATCTCAGAGACGGAATTCTCCCTCATAATGCAAAAGAAGCTCGGAAGCTCAGAAACAAGCCTCCCGATACATCCTTTATGAGGACAAGTTGTACAAGAGATCATACTCTTTGCCCCTTTTAAAATATCTCCGACCTTCGAAAGCTGACTACGCCTTGTGGGAGGTGCATGAAGGATTCTGCGGGAGCCATCTGGGGGCTAGATCCTTATCCCACAAGTTGCTCCGCCAAGGATATTACTGGCTGATGATGTATCGTGACTCCATTGAATACGTCAGAAAGTGTGACCGATGTCAGAGATATGCCAACATCCAGAGACAGCCCGCCGCCGAGCTTACACCCTTGAGCGCCCCATGGCCGTTCGCGCAATGGGGAATGGATATCCTTGGACCCTTTCCCATGGCGTCGGGGCAGAGGAAGTTCCTCTTGGTAGCAATAGACTATTTCACCAAGTGGGTTGAAGCCGAATCGCTGGCGAAAATCACAGAAGCTAAAGTGCAAGACTTCGTCTGGAAGTCAATCGTTTGCAGGTTCGGCCTGCTGAGAACCCTAATTACTGATAACGGACGGCAATTTGCGGGAGCGAGATTCATCGAATTTTGTGAAGACCTAAACATCTCCCACAACTTCACATCGGTAGCCCATCCTCAGGCCAACGGTGAAGCCGAAGTGACCAACAGAACTCTGCTGCAAGGAATCAAGACAAGGTTCGAAAAAGTGAAGGGAACTTGGGCAGACGAACTTTATCATGTGTTGTGGGCATACCGAACTACCCAAAGACCAGCAGATGATAACTTTTCTACCTAGACTCCATCGGCTGTGCTCCGATCTTCTCCACCCCCTCCATCTCCTCTCCACTTTGCACAACCCGTTTGGATGACTACTGTCATGGCCCGGCCCAAGTAACAAACCCCAGCCCAAACAAAAAAAAAAAAAAAACAAAAGAGAACACTCTCTTCAGGAGTCTTCTTCCTCCTCTCACTGTCTCCCAACCGGAGTTAAAAAGAGGCCCACTCTGACTCTATTTAAGGGGAGAACCCTCCTCTCTCCCTCTCACCGGAGAACCCGAAGTCCATCAGCGGCAATCGTCAGAAAATCATCACGGAAGACTGACTCTGTGCCCGTCTAATTTTCATGCCGAAAAGCTTCGCCGGCGTCGAAGGTGAGCCTCCTCCCCTTCCTCTCTTTTCCTCTTTTCTTCCCGTGCCCATGTGCACGATCGTCGGTGATCGGAGTCACTGGATTTTGTTGCGGAAGAAACCTTTGTTTTTACCCTCTTTTCTTTGATTTTTCGGACGCCGGTGGTTGCCGTCGGCCACCAGTTTGGGTCCTTCCGAGCCACCCGTCATCGTCCTTTTATCACCGGCCAGTCTCGTATCGATCGACAGTCGGTCGGTCGACTAATCGAGGGGATTGTGAGGTCCCCTGTTTCGACCCAAAAGAAGCCGCAGGAAGAAGAAGGAAGAAAAAGAAAAAAATAAAAAATAAAAAATAAAATAAAAATATATATATATAGACTCTCTCCTCTCTCTCTCTCCTTCTTTTTTTCTCTCTACTTTCTCTCTCTACTTTCTCTCTCTAAATTATTTCTCTCTCCTAAGATTTTTTAAAATTTTGAGAAGAATGATGATGAATTTAAATGATCCTAGTGATGGATTTTGATCTGCGATCGCCGGACGGTACACCAGCATCCATTTTGATCAGATTAGGTATTTTTAAAATTCTATTTTTCATAATTTTATTGAATTATCTACATGATAATCTTAGCATGATTTGATCTGATCGATCGAATTTGTTGAATCATATTGTCTGAGGAGTCCAAGATGAATTTTCTCTCTCTAAAATTTTCTCTCTCTAAACCATTTCTCTCTCGATCGATTTCTCTCTCTAAAAAAAAGATTAGTCAATCAAAATTTTTTTTTTAATATTTTTGATCTAATGAAGAATGCTGATCTATGATTGTCGGACAACGTACTAGCACCCACCTTGATCAGATCAAATATCTTTAGATTTTATCACCCATGATTCTATTGAATTATTCATATGATAATTTCAGCATGATTTGATTAATTTATCTTGATCTGATCAATCAAATTTGTTAAACTGTATCGTCTGATTAGTATAGTTCATCTTCATGAATTTCTCTCTCTAGAATTGTATCTCTTTAGAAGTTTATTTTTTTAGAATTTATCAAGAAAAAAAATTTTATTTTGATGAGTTTGAATGATTCTAGTGAAAGCATTCTGATCCGTGGTTGTCATGTAGTATACCAGCACCTTGATCAGATCATGAATCCTTAGATTTGATCATCCATGATCCCGATCTAGCCATGACTTGATTTGATCATGTTGATTTCACCAATCGAGATATTGGACTAATCGTAATGTTGGATTATGTCACCTGATCAATTCAAATTGTACCTCATAAATTTTTTCTTCTCTGATTTTCTCTCTCTACTTGATTTTATGAAACCAATAAAGAAACCTCGATCCTATCATTTCGAATCCAATTTGATCTGATAGTCAAACTTTGGATCGTCTATGTTCTAATTAGATTTTGATTAGATGAAATTAGATGATAAGACCCAATCTAAATCGTTGAAATATGGTATTCGTATTCTTTCTGATTATTGAATTTGATTTCGTATAGGTATCATTGACACCTGATAATCAGATATTGTGATATGGTTTATGAACTGAAGAATTTTGGAAGAAAATTTATAAAATTATGTAGATTTATTAGAATGCGTTCGAGGTAAGTAATATTTTACTTTTTCTAGATTTATCAGCAAATTATAATATATTTTTTTTCTGACATGATTTATGAAACGATGTATAGATTGAATGAATGATATTTTGTTATGAAAATATCATATTTTGATATGTTATAGTGAAGCATGATTGAACATATTGATCTCATGATGCATTATATTGATTGATTTTGATACTATATGATTATATTTTCTTATCAAAATTAGAATATGAAATATAATTTATGAAGAATTCTGATATAAGAACAATATAAATTGACAACCTGACTATGTAAAGGACCCCGCCAATGGGGACATATACGTTGGCAATTGATTTGTCTCGAAGATTTATGTCGTCAGAGAGACCAGCGACAAACTGCTAGAGAGACCAGCGGTTCTGAAGGACTTTACTGCTAGATGATTCGTAGCTCACCACAAGAAGATACACAGTATTATGACCCTGCCATAGAAAAAATATGGTCATAACTCATGGTTGATGAAAAGAATTTAAGAATGAAAGAAATTGAAATATCGAAAAAAACTCAAATTTTGAAAAAAAATAAATTTGGCATGAATTATGTTGCATAATTGAAATTGATTTCGAATTGATGAACTCTATATGCTTATTTTCTATAAATGATTATTTACTTAAATGCCTGATGAAACCTGTTGAAAGTGATCATTGCTTATTAAGCTGTCTAGCTCATTACCTCCTGTTGGTGCAAAAATCCATCAGCGTCGGAGAAGCTGGAGCTAGGATGACCGCGGCTACCGTCGGGACCTGCAAAGAAAGTCTAAACCGGAGTTGGGGGTGCTCCGGCAAGACCCTCTGACGCTCAAGTCAGTTCTCTGCCTCAACAAGAATGGAGTGCTCGAATGAGAATTTTAGTAGAGTTTTGAGATAGAGATTAGAGCTTAGAGAATAATGTATCTGAGGTCTCCCTTTTATAGGCAGAGGGCGTAACAGATTGACAGCGACGTTTGTAACCACCTGGTAGTGAGCCGTTCAGGGCCATAAAAAGTTTGTTGCGGAGAGTAGTGGCGTCAGGGGCTGTTCAGAGCCACGTGGAGCTTGTCACGGGGAGTGGAGTGGTGTTTGTTGTCGTGACTTGCCAGAGAGTGGTGGAGCCGCATGGAATCCGATGCAGGGAGTGGAGCAGGGTGGCGGCTCTTGTCATGGCTTGTCAGAGAGTTAGAATCTATCGGTCAAAGCTCGGCTAGGATGCCTGATGAAGCAGAGTGGCCCTTCACTTCGTCGTTCTAGGAGAGGCCCGGATGTTCCAAGGTCGCTGATATTTCAGACGAAAGTCATCTGCTGTAGGAGCTCGGACGAAAGCTTTCTGTTGGTGACGTCCGGTTTCATGCGAAACTCGGTAGAAGGTCGACCGGTGATGGATTTCGGATGGCGTTGGAGAGGGTCACCCGTTGGGAGGGGGTCTGGAGGGTTCTAAGGAAATCCGATCGACGCTGTTGAAGTCCGGTTGACATTATTTGAGGTCGATGGCTGGGGAGGTACGACAGACACAGGGGGCAATTGGCTGTTGGGGGAGCCCGGCTGCTGGAACCCGTCTGTCGTAGAAGTTCGTCCGACATCTATCCGCTACAGAAGTTTGGTCGGAGTCTGATTCTCGTAGAAGTCCGGATGGGGATCGCTTATTGAAGAAGCTCGGCTAAAGTCCGCCTGCAACAGCAGTCCGGAAGGAATTCGTTCACAATAGAAGCTCGGATGGAGGCTTACAGTGGAGATCCGACGTGGACCGCTCGTAGTAGAAATTCGGAGTAGGTCGCTTGTAATAGAAGCTTGGAGTAGACCATTTGTGGTAGGAGTTCGAAGTAGAGATCCCACTAGCGGAGCCTGTTCGTTGTAGAAGTTCGGACGAAATCCTCCTGCAATGAAAGTTCGGGGCAGAAACCTGGCTCTCTCAGGAGCCCGAGCGAAATCCAGAAGGCGGTCGGCCGCTGTAGAAATATAGATGAAGCCCGATCGCTATAGGGATCTGCCATTGGGGAAGTTCGGCCATGATGAAATCCGGAGGAAGTTCGGACTAGAGTCGATCGTGGTTGGGAGAAGTCTGAAGAGATTCAGAGATCAGTCGATCATCGTGAGATGTCGGCTGATAATGGAGCCTGGAGGGCACTTGAAGCAGTCCGATGGACGGTCGAAGGAGCTTGCCATTAGAGAAGTCTGGAGGGTTCAATGGGAGCTCGCCCGTCGGAGGAGTTTGGTCGACATTGTGGAAATTCAACTGCCGGAGAAATTCGAAAAAATGCCGCACAAAGTTGGAGGGATCTCGGGAGAGTTGGCCTCTTATGAACTTCAGCTGGGGGTATTTTATACCCTACACCAGTCCCCCTACTTTCGAGTTCGAGTTTTGAATGAAGGAAGTACAGAAAAATTTTCACAGCCGAAGTTGCCCCCTTGATTTTCATGCGCGATCGTTCTCAGATATTTTGGCATTTTGCGTGCGTGTGCTGGTCTTTTTGGATCGAAGCAATCCGAAGGGAATTTTCAGAATCCCCGCTGGCACGTTGCCCTGGGCGATCTGAAGACTTTTCGAAAACCTCCGTTGGAGTGCTGCCCTAGGCGATCCGAAGAGGCTTTTCGGAATCCCCGCTGGAGCGCCCCCTATGTACCTCCTAATAATGGCCCCGTCAACAGTCAACCGCTCGCTGTGGTGAGTGGGACACGTGGCGAGCGGTGGTCGGCCTGGGGACATCCGCCATCATTACTGCATTGGGTCCTGTTGTCTATTTAAGCCCACTCCTCTCCTCCAGGGGCTTCACTTCGCCTGAAAGTTCAGTTGGTGCTCTTTTTCTTCCTGAGAGCTCTGCTCCTCTCCATCATCCTTTTCGGCCTTAGGTGTTCTTTGAGTCAACTCCCACCATTTTTGCCGCCTTCCTGCTTCCCTCGGGCCAATCCAGGTTGGTCCCAAAACTTCTTTGCTCTCTCATCATTTTGTGGTTCCTTCTTCTTCTTGCTCCGTCTGTGTAGCTTCCGAGAGTTTATCGACAGTCTTCCCTCGATTTTTTAGGATTTTTCTTCTCCTTCTCTCTCTCCCCCCTTTTCTCTTCTTTCTTCTTTTCTTTTTTTTTTTTTTTTTTGACCTCTCCCCCTTGTCTTCTTGTTGTAGGCATGGACGCGGAGGGCGCGGAAGCCGTACAACTGCTGGCCAGGGGCCTCAAGGCCTACAAGAGAAAAGGCACCGCAACCACCGAGCTGGCAAAGAAGATCAGAATGGGAGAGGCGAGCTCAGCCATACCTGCCCAGACTACCCTTGCTGCTAACGTCCCTTTGGACGCCGAGCCTTCAGTTCTCCGAGTCTTTTCATGAAATTCTCCCGCAGAGGTTCTCGTTCTAGAGGTCCGTCCCGAGGGGTGCCAGGGGTCGAAAAGAGGAGAAAGTTCAGCGGCTACCGAGCTACCATTGAAGACTTCTTCGGCTTCGAAGAGGGCCCGAAGAAGAATTCCTTCAACAACAGGGATTTAATAAAGAAGCTGGTAGGCAGGTGCATCTCGCCCGAGGATCTTGAAGTAGCCAACTTGGGTGACATCGATCGAGGGAGTGGAGTTGTCGCCACGAGCAACGGCGGACTTCTTGACATCGTCGGGGATGAGGGACCGGAGGTGGTCGACGTTGATGGTGAGATGGTAGAACTTGTTGCGGAGGTGGTGGAAGTAGCGCATGCCGACCTTGCCGAAGTACCCGGGATGGTACTTGTCGGAGAGGATGCGGTGGTGGTGCATGCCTCCGGCGTTACCGCGGCCACCAGGGTGCTTCCGGTTCTTCTTGAAGCGGGTCGTCATCGCCGCCGCTGCCGTTCCCTGGGCTTTATCCTGCATTCTTCTTCTTAAGGTTAGGATTTTGGAAACGGAGCGGAACGGGGTGAAGAGCGAAAGTCGGCGGTTTCACCGGATGTATCGGGAGATATTGCTGAGAAAGATGGAGCTAGAAGGGGAAGTCGAAGACTTGAAGCAGTCTCCAATAAGGACCTGCAACTGAGAGCTCGAAGTCAGAAGAAGCCGAGCTCCTTGAGAGCTCTTCTTAACTTTTGTCCTTCTATGTAATCTTTTTCCTTTCTTGTAGTTTTTCTTTTTTGGCCTCCGGGGCTTGATAATGTATACTTTGATAATGAAATGAAAAGGAGATTCTCCATTACCTTATTCATTTTTGCATTAAGTTATCGTTTACCGAATTCCTCTTGCCTTTTGTCTTGTTCGATGTCGTTATTGTTTAGTGGTTTCTGATTGTCGTCGTGTCGATTTGTCCTTTTGGTTTGTCGCCTTAGGTTCGAGCTCAGGAGTCCGAACTTTTCGTTATCTCGAGGAGGTTGGTTTATCTTTGACTTGTGTTGACTTCCCTCTTAGAGACTGGGGGTTTTTGGGAGGAATCTCCTTCCTCGTTGAGACGAGGTTCCCTGTAGCTCATTTTTTATTTATCACTGGTGTAGTTCGTCGCTTTTTCTTTTCGCTTCCCCTTTCTTCTGTGTTTGAGTGAGGGTCTTCCCTCTGCTCTTGACGGGATCGTGAGAGTGTAGAAGAGTCATTGGGGAAGGTTTCCTCCTTATCGATCAACCGAATCTCTGCTTGCATCAAGACGAGGTTCTCCCCTTGTTCCCGACAATCAGTTTCAGCTCGTGTTAGGATGAGGTTCTCCTCCTGTTCCTAACAAGGCTGTGGGGGCACGTAAGGGCCGTTGTAAGGGCCTCTCCCCCCATCCAGTCTTTAAGAAATCGGGCCTCCGATTTTGCTCATGTTAGGATGAGGTTCCCCTCCTATTCCTAATGAGGCTGTGGGGACACATAAGGGCCGTTGTAAGGGCCTCTCCCCCCATCCAGTCTTTAGAAAATCGGACCTTCGACTTTGCTCATGTTAGGACGAGGTTCTCCTCCTGTTCCTAACAAGGCTGTGGGGGCACATAAGGGCCGTTGTAAAGGCCTCTCCCCCCATCTGGTCTTTAGGAAACCAAGCCTTCGACTTTGCTCATGTTAGAATGAGGTTCTCCTCCTGTTCCTAACAAGGCTGTGGGGGCACATAAGGGCCGTTGTAAGGGCCTTTCTCTCCATCCGATCTTTAGGAAATCGGGCCTTCGACTTTGCTTATGTTAGGACGAGGTTCTCCTCCTGTTCCTAACAAGGCTGTGGGGGCACATAAGGACCGCTATAAGGGCCTCTCCCCCCATCCAGTCTTTAGAAAATCAGACCTTCGACTTTGCTCATATTAGGACAAGGTTCTCCTCCTGTTCCTAACAAGGCTGTGGGGGCACATAAGGACCATTGTAAGGGCCTCTCCCCCCATCCGATCTTTAGAAAATCGGGCCTTCGACTTTGCTCATGTTAGGATGAGGTTCTCCTCCTGTTCCTAACGCGCTTAATTTCGTTTGTATGGGGGAGTTATTTCATTCGTAGATTTTTTGAACCCTATAGCCGCGGAAGGTCTGCTCCCCATTGGGGTCCCCTTGAAACGAAGTTGATAATCTCAATTGGAGGCTGATCTTCTGGCTGCTCCTCCCTCCTTGGCGGTTTCGATTGTGGCAGGGCCCTAGGCCGATCTTCTTTTCCTTCAAGTCGGCGTCGAATGAACCTGTCGAGCCGACCTCGCTTGATGAGCTCATCGATCTCATCTTGGAGCTGAATACATTCCTCCATATCATGGCCGTGGTCACGATGATAGAGGCAGAATTTATTCAGATTGTACTTTTCGGGGTGCGAGCGCATCCTCTCCAGCCTTAGGAGCTGCTCCCTAACCTCCATCAGTACTTGAGTTTTCGATGCGTTGAGAGGGGCATAGCTGTGGAATCTTTCAGGAGGAGAGCCTCGTCGAACTCGACGGTTCGGGCTTCTCTGTTTATGAGTTCGGGGAGGAGTCCGGACGTGCCTATGTTCGGGAGGAGTTCGAGAATGTGGTCGAGCTTCACTCGACCCTTTTTCGACTGCGGGCTTACTTGAGTCTCCCGCCTGCCGCTCTCTCGCGGTCTCCTCGTCCTTCATCTTGAAGGCTTCTTCTGCTCGGGCATATCCTTCGGCCCGAGCCAGCAAATCGATAAAATTCCTGGGGTACTTCATTTTTAGGGAGAACAGAAGGTCGTTCTTTTGAAGGCCACCTTTCAGAGCGGCCATCGCGATCGATTGGTCCAAGTTTTGGACCTCCAATGCGGTGACGTTGAAACGGTTGACGTAAGCCCGGATGGACTCCCCCTCCCTCTGCTTGATGTTGATGAGGGACTCCGAACCCCTCCGGAGACGCCGGCTGCTAACAAAATGAGCCGCAAACTGGTGGCTCATCTGATCAAAGGAAAAGATGGTACCTGACTTCAATGCCGAGTACCAGTTCCTTGCTGCTCCCTTCAGGATGGATGGAAAAGCTCGGCACAGGATGGCGTTCGGCGTGCCATGGAGCAGCATCATTGTCCGGAAGGCCTCCAGGTGGTCGACTGGATCCGAGGTTCCGTCGTAGCTTTCGAATTGAGGGAGCTTGAAGTTTGGCGGGATCGGTTCCTGCATGATCATTTAAGAGAAGGGAGGGTCAGTACAGATATCTTCACCATAAGTGGAGGGAGAGTGGCAGAGTTCCTCGATCCATCGGTTCATCTCTTGGAGCCTTCGATCCAGGAAGTTCTCTTGACTGCGGATCTCGAGGGTCTTCGGGCAGAATGGAGGTAGAGATCTTCCAGGAGTAGAATCATGATCGGACTGAGGGCTCTCCACCCTCGGATTTATCTTTCCGAAAAAGATGGGGCGACTAGCCCAAGTGGCCCGCCCAACCATCGGATTTTTGAATTCCGGTGATGTTCTCTCCAACCGCACCGATGCCTGCGGCTGTTGTTGCTATTGCATGGCCTGCACTGCTTCAGCGAGGCCTCTGACCTGCTGAACCAGCAGGTCGAATTGCTCCGCGCCGACCGCCATCGTCGGAGGAGGAGGAGTCTGGGAGACTGGAGGTGAGGCTGGAGCCTGAGATCTGGCTGCAGAAGCCGTGGATCGCCTGGTAGATGCTCTGCGGGGAGGCATTAGGCGAAGATTTAGTAAAGGAAGGAGAAGAGGATGTCGGAGAAGATGACCGGAATCAGTCCCGTTGAGTACTCTTTTAAGAACAAGGGTACCGCGAAGACACGCACCCCTTCCTCTAGCGCCAATTCTATTGGTGCAAAAATCCACCGACGTCGGAGAAGCTGGAGCTGGGATGACCGCGTCCGCCATCGGGACCTGCAAAGAAAGTCTAAACCGGAGTTGGGGGTGCTCCGGCAAAACCCTCCGACGCTCAAGTCAGTTTTCTGCCTCAACAAGAATGGAGTGCTCAAATGAGAATTTTAGCAGAGTTTTGAGATAGAGATTAGAGCTTAGAGAATAACGTATCTGGGGTCCCCTTTTATAGACGGAGGGCGTAACAGATTGACAGCGACGTTTGTAACTGCCTGGTAGTGGGCCGTTCAGAGCCATAAGGAGTTTGTTGCGGAGAGTAGTGGCGTCAGGGGCTGTTCAGAGCCACGTGGAGCTTGTCACGGGGAGTGGAGTGGTGTCTGTTGTCGTGACTTGCCAGAGAGTGGTGGAGCCGCATGGAATCCGTTGCAGGGAGTGGAGCAGGGTGGCGGCTCTTATCGTGGCTTGTCAGAGAATTCGGATCTGTCGGTCGAAGCTCAGCTAGGATGCCTGATGAAGCAGAGCGGCCCTTCACTTCGTCGTTCTGGGAGAGGCCCGGATGTTCCAAGGTCACTGATATTTCAGGCGAAAGTCATCTGCTGTAGGAGCTCGGACGAAAGCTTTCTGTTGGTGACATCCAGTTTCATGCGGAACTCAGCAGAAGGTCGATCGGTGGTGGATTTCGGATGGCGTTGGAGAGGGTCACCCGCTGGGAGGGGGTCTGGAGGGTTCTGAGGAAATCCGGCTGGCGCTGTTGAAGTCCGGCTGACATTATTTGAGGTCGATGGCTGGGGAGGTACGACAGACACCGGGGGCAATTGACTGTTGGGGGAGCCCGACTGCTGGAACCCGTCTGTCGTAGAAGTTCGTCCGACATCTATCCGCTACAGAAGTTCGATCGGAGTCTGATTCTCGTAGAAGTCCGGATGGAGATCGCTTATTGAAGACGCTCGGCTAAAGTCCGCCTGCAACAGAAGTCCGAAAGGAATTCGTTCACAATAGAAGCTCGGATGGAGGCTTACAGTGGAGATCCGACGTGGACCGCTCGTAGTAGAAATTCAGAGTAGGTTGCTTGTAATAGAAGCTCGGAGTAGACCATTTGTGGTAGGAGTTCGAAGTAGAGATCCCGCTAGCGGAGCCTGTTCGTTGTAGAAGTTCGGACGAAACCCTCCTGCAATGAAAGTTCGGGGCAGAAACCCGGCTCTCTCAGGAGCCCGGGCGAAATCCAGAAGGCGGTCGGCCGCTGTAGAAACGTAGATGAAGTCCGATCGCTATAGGGATCTGCCATTGGGAAAGTTCGGCCATTATGAAATCCGGAGGAAGTTCGGACTAGAGTCGATCGTGGTCGAGAGAAGTCTGAAGAGATTCAGAGATCAGTCGATCGCCGCGAGAGGTCGGCTGATAATGGAGCCCGGAGGGCACTTGAAGCAGTCCGATGGACGGTCGAAGGAGCTTGCCATTGGAGAAGTCCGGAGGGTTCAATGGGAGCTCGCCCGTCGGAGGAGTTCGGTTGACATTGTGAAAATTCGACTGCCGGAGAAATCCGGAAAAGATGCCGCACAAAGTCGGAGGGATCTCGGGAGAGTTGGCCTCTTATGAACTTCGGCTGGGGGTATTTTATACCCAACACCTCCTATTTTACTATTTTTATAGATGTTGAGGAATTAAGATGATACAAGATATGAATAGAAGGGTGATCAGAAGCAGAATCTTTATACTTTTATTTTAGGTTGAAAGTCTTGTTGAATTTGATGTAAGGCCTATGAATCATTGTTGAATTTATTGAGATATTAAAGAAAAAATTTAGATCGTTATGTTTTGGATTTAAATTATTGACTTATTATTCCGCTGTTATTTTAGGATAGCATGATAAGATGCCTTGCATGCTTATGGGAAGAGTTTCTATGAGTATGCGGTGGTTGCCATGATCCTCGATTCACAATCTCGAATCGGAGATGTGATAACTATAATGAATTTGCTCGTCGTCTCGATGTAGAGCTTCTGCAGCTTGATGTTGTTCTTGACGATTGTCAGCTCCAAATCGTAAACGTCGATGAAATTAGCTATCGCAGCAATCATCGTGCAGAGTCCTAATTCGATTAGGCCACTAAGTCCAAATTGGGCAAGGAGCCGGTGACGGCAACGAAACCAATTGGAATCAGAACCGAAGCCTTTTCATATCATCGTACGGAGTCCTAATTCGACTTGGAGCCGGTGATATCGCCGAAACCAACCGGAATCGGAAACAAGAGAACGGAACCTTTTATATCATCGTACAGAGAGTCGGCAACCAAGGAAAGCCAACCCTATGGAGCACAGGAAGAAGGAAGCCATGAAGACCTTGGAGAAAGCCGAAGAGTTGTTCAAAGCCGACGACTTACGCGGCGCAGTGATGCTGGCAGAGAAGGCTCGGTGCCTTTTCCCCTCCCTCCCGGGCCTCCTCAACGTGCTGGTCGCCTACCGCATCCATGCCGCTGCCAGGGAAAACAAGCTCCCGTCCGGGGCTACCGACTGGCACGCTGTCCTCGGCGTCCCACCCTCGTCCAACCCCGAGGTGATCAAGCAGCAATACAAGAGCATGCGCCACCTCACTCACCCCGACAAGAGCAAGTCTGCCGCCGCCGAAGGTGCTTTCAAGCTAGTCGAGCAGGCTTGGAGCTGCATAAATTCTTCTTCTTCCCCACATACTTCTGGTTCCACCGCCAGTCTGGAACCCCAAAACATGACATGTCATCCGCCTTTGCCGCTACCTGCTGATCGGTCCGGTGATGCCAAACTGAAACCAGCCACCAGAAATTCTGATGGCAAATTGGTATGCCCATATTGCCAAGCAGAGTTTGGTTTCAAGATTGCAGGGGACAATCCTGTTCTTTGCAAGTGCCAGCGATGCCATGGTTGCGCTGTTGTTACGCCAAAAAACAAATTCACCGATTCAAGCTCTTGTAGACAACCAGAAAATGGTTCACCACCGCAACATACACGGACTTGTTCTCCTCCTCAGTCGAGCATGCCGAACTTTCTGCTGTGCCCTTTCTGCGGGACCGGAAATAGCTACAGAGTGATTGATGGCACCTACTATGTCACTTGCAAGCGTTGTGGTGTTCCTTCTTCCATCAAAAAAGATGGTGCTTCCTTCGACAAAAGTGATCAAACTGGTGGAGCCTCACCGCCGAGCCCACAAACCGACGTAGCACTGTGTCGCAAGTGCCGCACTCCATATGACGGTGAGATACCGAACAACCGGCGGATCCTTCGGAGGTGCAAGCTGTGTGGTTCGTGGGCTTCGATCAAGCTGGAGATCAAGCAAATCAGAGTTCACGAAGATCAGCTGCGCACACTGGCTGCCGAGCTGCCAAACCAGAGTACTCCCGTGGTTCCAGGTAGTGGTGACGAGCCTTCAGATTCGCCGACTGCTGGAGACTTGGTTCGTGGCCCGAGTGGCACGGCTTGCTAGTATACAGGCAAGGGGAATTAGTTGTCGTGGAGATGGGTGGGCCAGCAACATTTTTTGTGATGCCCTTGAGATGGACGTGTGCGAAGTTTGGCTTTTGTTCTCTCCGTCTTTTTCGTTTTTATTTTTAAAAGATTGAACTTTGGATTTGCTGTTATTTTCATCTTTGTCAATAGGGTTACCAGTTTTTGAGGGAAAGGAAGCTCCGTTGCCTAGCCCGTTGTAGATTTTGTTCTTTTGTTAATCAATTCACGTCATTATATTCATGAGTGTTATCAATTTATTGTTGTACCTTCAATCTAAGATTGCGAATTAAAAATCGTATCAATCACCATATTTATAGAGAACATTTCTCACAGGCATGCAAGATATCTCAACATGATATCAAATATATCATAATGAAGATAATTTAAATCATTAAAATTTAAAATTTAATTAACTAATTAGAAACCTAGCTGATAAATAAAATTTAAAAATTTTATATTCATTGAACCTCAAATGATAGTCCTATAAAATATAATAATAACTCTAAATCTAAAATAAAGATATCAAATTTTGCTTTTAATTCGCTCTCATATAATGAATTCTCAAGTCAAATTATTCTTTTGAATCTATAAAAATAGTAAAATATAATATAATGAGTTAGACAGCCTAATAACCAATGAACACTTCCGATAAATAAGTTTAACAATAATAATATACTGAAAATAAGGTACATATAGGGTGCATCAATTCAAAATATACATCAATAATCGAAATCAAATCCATCCAAATTCAGTCTTATCAAAATTTAGTTTCGTTCATAAATCAATTTCTTTCAAAATATCATGTTCATTTCGATAGCCATGGACTAAATCATAGGGCCACTATATAACCTCTAATAGCAAGGTATCAAAATAGCAGTAAAGAATATTCATAACTTTAATATTTAGTTAAGCTATTTTTTTATCAACTTCATCCCAATACCTTTTAGATTTGGGAGAGGTTATACCATCAATCACAACAGTGAATGTGTGTAGTCCATTAATTATGATAATCCATATATCATAATCTAGTACCTGAATAAAACTACACATGCATGCTTTTTAGCATGTGTAATTTATACCATTACATAGTTGGGGCCTTTGGTGGATTGCCCTTTGGGAACTGAATATCCCATTTGGGTTGCCATAATCTTTTCCTCCTGATTGTAAAATCACAACAGGGGGCAGAGTATTGTACTTTGATACGATTTGTTTCCAAAAAGTGCAACACAAGAGAGGGGATTAATTGGGTTCTGAAATATTTAAATGATTATGTACTTCAATGCTTCTCAATTATATGAATATAAAGTGTAAGAAATAAATATGTGTAGGGATATGCTGATAAAAAAAAATGCAAGAAGGTGAAGACCATAATACACACTAATGCTACAGATTTTATACTAGTTCAGTATCAAACTCAACACCTATGTCTACTCCCAAGAGTTTTTGCTTGAAATTCCAACTATAATCTAAAAGATTATAGTTTGATTGTTTTACACAAGCTCACAATCAACCCAGTCAATTTTAAAGTAGGGGATCAACCAAAATCTTCCAACTAAGCCTCTACTGGGCTTAGTCTTACAACACATCTAATTTCATATTTGGACCAACCTTTTCCACAAGTTTCGCACCCCTAAAAATTGTAACAAATAAGAAATTTGTAGGAGAGTAAAGAACAAATGTGCAAAAGCTCACTTATAAATAAAAATTTAATAAACTCTTTCATGCATAGAGAAGTAAAGGTGGATTGCAAGTTGAAGCATTGACTTCGACTTCTCCTCTTCAATGAATAAAAAGCTGATTATTGATGGTAGTAGATGCTTTCTTGGTAGCTCATTCAAATAACTTGATTCCTCTCTATTTGCCTTTCACAAAGATATTTCAATACTGTCAAAGTTTCTCTTTTCTTTTCTCTTAAATGTGTCTTAGATATCTCTTCCCTAAAAATTGTAACAAACAAGAAATTTATAGGAGAGTAAAGAACAGATGAGCAAAAGCTGCCTTATAAATAAAAATTTAATAAACTCTTTCATGCATAGAGAAGTAGTTGGAATTTGGATCCACAATGAAAAAAATAGATTTAAATTTTTTTAAACATGCATCAACAATTGATTACATTGCATCCAAACTCCAAATCCAAAATCACCTTGAAGATTATTATCAAACATAGATCAATCAACAAATTAACAAGGGAGATAGGAGTATCTTTTAAGGAGAATTCAATAGCTTGCTGATTACTTTTCACAAGGCACCCAAGTTTATGCCCTCCAATGATGATCCATATAAGAATTGATTAAAGACTTTTCCCAATCTTGGTATGCTAAAATTCTTCTCAAGATTTCAATGAGCACCCTTCTTCATTCTCTTAGATCTCTCCCAACCTTTGGGCTAAGATCTCTCTCCCTCTTTCTTCCCTCTTTCTCCTCTCTTGGATGTGAAAAGGATTAGTAGCAAGGTCATGGCCATCAACCCTTTAAATAGGGCTTGGGATGCCCACCTTTTTGAGTCCTAGATGGCATCCAAGTAGAGTCCAAGAAGGACTCCAGCAATCTCCACACCCACCCTTTTCATGTGGCATCGAGAGGCCTTGTCCAACAAGGCTAGGTGGTTAAAGGGGAGTTAGAGTTAGTTAGGTGCCAACAAACTTGGATAGAATCAAACTATTTGACTCAATCCACTCCTGACCTAATTAGGAGTCAATGTATATAGAGATTCTAGGGTTTAATCATGTGCTAGTATGAATATGTAAAATCCATGCAAATTTCATTTAAATTCTTATTAATTTAAAGCTTCATAAGCCTAATCAAAAGTTCAAGATTAAGTTTTTATTGTGTATGACCTCTTGAGTTCTACATCTAGCCAGCAGTAGGTCCAGACTCATGTCAAACTGATCAATCAGACACATTGAGCCCATGTGCTACAATTACTTAAAACTCTTTTAAGTTAATTACTGAATTAAACTCTTTAATTTTATATGTACCCATAAGTCAAGATTGATATCTAGTAACTGAAAGAAAGCTAGGGCAGTTAATGCATGAATTTTAAAAATTTTCACGCAATAGAAGCAATTAAGATTAAACTATTTAATCTACCATGTACTAGATCTAATCTACAACTGCCTAAGCATGGATCTTATGACATAAAATATACATGCATAATCTGAAAATAATATCTAAAATTTTAGATCTAATCTAAAATATGATAGAAATCTGATTTCTATACTTGAACATGGGTCGAAGATCTCTGCAGCTGATGTCCGTAGACTTGTATGTTGCTCCTAGCCATACATGCATCCAGCCTCTATAGGTATCCACATGAAGTATGATCAGATCGACCTCTCTGGAGTGCTAGCTCCTTGCAGAGGCCCTTGGTTGCTGATTATAGAAGGAAAAAGAGGTATTAAGAAGAAGAGAAGGGAGAACTCTTTCTCTCTCTATTTTCTTCTCTCACAAAACCCTAGCGCCAAGGAGAATAAACCCATGCCAAACACCACACGCCCCTCCTTTTTGTTTTTTCTCTCAATTTTTTTGATGTTTGTCATAGTGATGTGCTCTCCTATTATCGCACAAAAGGAGTGCCCAATAAGAGGTGGGTGTGTGATCCACAATAGGCAATTAGTTTGAGTTCTAATTCAAATCAAATTGGAATTTAAACTCCAAACTAATTCCTAAACTAAAGGGGCAACACATGGCAATTGGGATGCCCACTTTTCTCACACCAAACCCCCATCCCCATTTGAAGTTCATGATGAAAAATTCCTCTTAAGTTGTTGCACAAAAGAGAGGAACCAAGGGTGGGGCAGCAAGGTGTTTGGATAAGCTCAAACCTCATCCACATATGACAACACATTCAAATCAGATTTGAATTGCCTTTAAACACCAGATTTTATCCCAAGTGTGTCATGGAGAAAGAAGGTGACAAACCTCTTTGGGCATGGAAAAATTCATGCTAAAACCTTTCTAGTGTGAGGAAGGTAGGCATCATAATTAGGGCGGCGCATGGGGAGAAGTCCAATCCTATTTGGACTCTTGGTAGTTTCTATTTTTGGATCCAAATCAAATCTAATTTGATTTGACCCAAATAAATTTATAAACCTAATCTAATTAGGTACCAAACTATCTCAATTAAATTTTAATCAAATCTAAAATTAATTAAACTCAAATCTTGATCAAATCATGAATTAATCTTCCTTAACGATTAGGTCATCTTATAACCTAGTCGGGTCAAACCTAATTGAATCTAATTCAATTAGACTTGATCCAAACCTCTTTGTTCAATCAAATTGAGTTAATTAATAATTTAATTATTAATTAATCTTTTTCTAATTCATTAATCCTTAGTAGATTATAAATTGCAACTTTTGTATAGGGTTAATCATCAATCATATTGATTATTATACCCTTCAACGATTCTCAATCATCGATCAATCATTAGATCAGATCGAAACATCTAATATGTGTGACCCCATAGGTTTAAATACTAAGTCGGTAGTACAAAAATAATTTTTTATACGAATCAAAGTGACCATTTAAAAATGATATCCGATGTCCGGATAGTGTCGAATGATTGCAAAGCAACATTCAAGAATCTGAGATATGGTTACTGCATAATTCATCTTTTTGACCCTAATGCTCAAAGTGATCTAGAGTTTAACTGTCAATCCTATAGTCTTTTTCAAATCCTTTGACTCCTCACAAAGATTATCCTAACCAAGATTTTGCTCAATTGAAATACAATGATGCATTAACTCCTATATTATGGAGGGATCAATCCCATCTTGACTCACATATTGACTTTACAAGTACTTGACTATACCCAGTAGCCTTCATCACTATATTAAAAATATAGATAGTTTGACACCAAAATATAGTGAGTTACTTTCAAGTCACCTTGATGATCTCAAATCGAAGAGACACTTATGCCTATATCCTTCGTGATCTACTCTTGATAGCAGAGTGCTCCGCAATTTGGTCACTACTCAGTGACGATGTACTCCTACATCTTATCTGTATGTCATATCAGTATCTTCATACTCTTTGGTTAAGAGAACAATCAATCCATATGGCACACAACGACCTACACTTGATAAATATTATCGTCCTTGTTAATAACGTATCATTTGATCGCAAACATTGTTTAAAAACTATGCGATAAATCTTTCTTTATCGATTAGAAGTAGTTCTAAGAACTTCATCATAACATTGAAGTTCAATTAAGGAAGATGCACACCTTATGATGAATTTATCAAATAATTTTTATTAATTTATAATTTATATACATACAAAGAGCTCAATCATTTATAACCTAGATGATTAACTTTAGGATATATTTTTCAATAACTTTCACTTGAACTAAAGTCAATCATATCAATATCGAATATCCATCTTTCATTTATGTTTATCAAACTCCTAGAATTCGATGGCTCTAGTAAATGAGTCGACCAAGTTCTCTTTTCTGTCAATCATCTGAAGGTCGACGTCACCTCGATCCACGATCTCTTGTACAAAATGATAGCGACGTAGAATACGTCTAGTTCTCTAGTGGAACTATAGTTCTTTAGCTTGAGTTATGGCTCTAATGTTGTTACATTACAGTAGGACTAGACCATCTTGGATGGTGTAACTCCAAGCTCTCTTATGAACTTCTACAACCAAACTCTTTCCTTTGTAGCATCGGATGCTGCAATCTTTTCTGCCTCACAAACATAATCGGCTACATATGGTGCTCAAAACTTTTCAGCATATCACTCCTTTATTTAGGATAAAACACAACCCAACATACTTTTACTATCATCTTGATCTGACTGAAAATTAGAATCGGTATCCCACAAGTTTTAAGTCAGATTCTCCATAAATGAGCCATTGATCCTTAGTATTTTTCAAATACTTAAAGATAATTTTTACAACCTTCCAATGGTTCTTATTGGATCAGACTGGTATCTACTCACCACCCCTAGTGAGTGTGCCATATCCAGTCTCGTATATACCATGGTGTACATGATAGATCCTACTGTCGAAGCATATGGAATTCTATTCATACTCTCTCTTTTGAGGAGTTGTCAAACAATCCTTCTTAGAAAAAAAAATTTCATAGTCTATCAAAAAATAGTCATTCTTAAAATTTTTCATGCTAAACAATTTTAGCATGGTATCTATATACAAGGATTGGGACAATCCAAGTAACCTTTTAGATTTATCTCTATAGATCTTCATCCCTAGGATGTAGGATGCTTCTCCCAAATTCTGCATGGAATACTGAGATGACAGCCATAGCTTTACACTTTGTAAAGTCAGGAGGTCATTCTCAATTAAGAGAATGTCTTCCTCATAAAGTATACGAAAAATCACTATAGAAGTATTAGCCTGCTTATAGATTCAGAGTTCTTCATTCATAACAAAGCCATATGTTCAAAACGTATGTTCCAACTCTAAAAAGCTTGCTTCAATCTATAAATAGATCTTTGAAGCTAGCATACCTTAGACTCATCTATGGATGTTAACTCTTCAGGCTGTATCATATACACCTTTTTATCTATTTTTTAGATTTCATAATCTAGGTATGTTACTTTCACAAGCAAGATCTAAATGGATTTGAGTATTGCTACAGAAGAAAATATCTTGTCATAGTCAATATCATAACATTAACGATATCTCTTGACAACTTAATGGACTTTATAGGTCTCCACCTTTTCGTCTATGCCTCTTCTCATTTTGAAAATCCACTTACACCCTATGGATCTTACCCCTTCAAGTGGATCAACTAATATCCATACATCATTGATTTTTATGGACTCCATTTCAGACTTCATGACTCTAAGCCACTTATCTGAGTCGGATCTTTGCATGGCATTCATATAGGTGATCGGATCCTCTTTATTTTCATCAAGTTCAACAAGATCATCGTTCCAGACCTAGAAACTGTAGTATCTATCCGACTTACGTGATACTCTATCGAATCTCTTCTATGATGCCTCTATAATGGGCTCCGAATTTGATATAATCAAATCTGATTCTGTATTTTTCACTTGTCTGTGTTGGTTCTTCTAACTATCAAATTTCACCAAGCTTAACCTTAGTGGCATCAGTTCCTATCCTAAGAAATTTTTTTCTAAAAAGAATGTCTCACGACCCACGAACACCATTTATTTATTAGAAAGGTAGAAGTAATATCTCCTAATTTCTTTGAGGTACCTTACAAAATTATACTTATCAGACTTGGGTCCAAGCTCGTCAGTCTATGAACATTTCACATAAGCTGGATAATCTCAAATCCTAAGATAAGAGAGTACCGACCTACACCCAGTCCATATCTCATATGGAGTGATTGTGACCGACTTACTTGCAATACTGTTCAGAACATAACAAACAGTCTCATGAGCATAACTTTAAAAAGAGATTGGTAGACTTATAAACTTCATCATGGATCAAACTATGTCTAACAAGGTTTGATTCTTCCTCCCAGAAGGTGTCCATTGCAAGAAAATTTTATTCTCTTCTAGATATATCATAAACTCATTAAAAAGGTATTCACCTCTTCAGTCAGATCGAAGAGTTCTAATACTCTTTACAGCTTGTTTATCTATTTCATTACGAAATTATTTGAACATTTCAAATAATTCAAATTTATACTTCATAAGATAGATATACCTATACCTATATAGGTCGTCAGTGTAAGTAATGAAGTAGCTATACCCTCCTCTAGCACTTGAGTTCATGGCTCTATATATATCAGTAGTATTAGACTTAGAACATCACTGGCTTATTCACCTTTCCAATAAAAGATAACTTGATCATCTTTCAAAGAAGACAGGATTCATAGGTCGATAATGATTCACAATTATTGACTTCGAAAATTTTTTCTTTACCTAATCTATTTATTCTATTTTTGTTTATATGATCGAGCCTACAAAGTCAAAGGAAGGCATCCATGATATTATCTAATTTAGAGTATTTGCTAGATATGTACATTATACTAATAGGCTATGACAGTATATAAATACTATTTTTCAATTATCCATACATTATTATAGTATCATTCATAATGATATTATAATAATCATTCTATATTGATAAACTATAATGATTATATTCATCAAAAAGATTGGACAATGTGACAATTACTTAAAATGACAATAATGGAGTTAAAAATAAGCTTAATAATTTTTAAAGTCAGAATTGAAACATAACTTCTATTTTCCACGTTAAAAATTTCTCTGAACAAAATATGCAGTAATACTATGCATACGATTTTAAAATTTTTATGCAGCAAAAATAAAAGATTAAATAATTTAATCTAAATCACGTACATAAAATCTAATCTTAGACTACTACATCATGATTTATGATATAAAAAATATACACTTTAGATCTAAAAATAGAAATACATCGATCTCATCGATACTGAAATTCTAGATCTAACTATTAGATCTAACATTATAATCAGGATAAAATAAAAAATATTATCAAAATAATTTTGATATTAATTTTATTTAATCCAATGGTTGGAGAAGGTATTTCTCAGATTATTTGCAGCCACACAAAGTCGTCTGACCTCTATAAGAAAATCCATGCGAAGACTGACGTAGATCAGGGACTTGGAGGTGCTAGCCTGCAAGCAACTTTGACGGCTGATCTTTTTTTTTCTTCAAGTACCTTGGATACTCCAAAGGATGAAGGGATCTAGATAAGGAAGAGAGAGGGATGAGAGGAGCTTTGAAAAAATAAAAACCAGCAAGGGAAGGGATGTATCATGCCAAGAAGAGGTGACCCATTTTTATAGGCAAAGACTAGGTTTTTTTATCCAAGGGAAGATGGCCATAATCACCATGCCACAAACCAGTTTTGGGCATCCAAAAAATTCCAAAAAAAGCTCTACAATATGAAGAAGGATTCTGGTATCTCACATACCCAAGAACTCTCCAAGAAAAATGAAGAAAAAATTATTATGGCATCAACAACTTTTCTTGTTAGAAAAATTTCTTTCTCTATTTTCATCTTATCTCTAATTTGGATCGCATATGAATTTGACAAGAGATAGAATTAAGAGTCATCAATCATTGCCACCCACCCTTATTGGGTCTACTACTTTGATGCCAAAAAGGTCAAGCCAAATCCTATTTGGCATGGAGATATGGGCAAGGGTCCATGTGTGGCACAAGGAGATAAGGATAGAGTCTAAGTTGACAAAGACTCTTCGTTCTTAATCTGATTCTAATCCAAATCAAATTTGGATTAAACCCATTGATAAAAATAAATCTAACCCAATTAAAAATCTAAATATCTTATTAATTTTTTGACTCATTTAGGAATGAGCTGATTTCGAACCCTGATCGAATCAGGATCAAATTTTTTTTTATAATTAGGATTGATCATATCAAATCCAATTTAAATCGAACTGAATCTAATTCAATTAGACTTAATCTAAAGCTCTTTACTTAATCAAATTGAGTTAATTATTAATTAATTTTTTATTAAAAGTAGAGTCCTAGTCCCAATGGAACTCTCCTCTAGAGTTCTAGTCCCAATAAGACTCGTCACCAGAGTCACAATCCAATTAGACTCTTCAGCCATCAAATCTGATCAAATCTTCTAATACGTGTGATCTCAAAGGTTCGAACCTAAGCCAGTAATATAGGAATAACTTTCTATACCAATCGATGTAACCATCTAGCAATAGTGACCCGATGATCGGATAGGTCGAAGTATTACAAAGCAACCTTGTAGAACCTATTGGCGTATGGTTACCGTATAATTCATCTCTTTGACCCAAATCTTCAAGGTGACTAGGGTTTAACCATCAACCTTAATTTAGTCGATCACATTATATTTCAACCTTTTAAATCTATCTCATAGATTATCCTGCTCAAAGTTTTGCTAAATTAAAATACACTGATGCATATCTCCTACTAATTCAGAGAGATCAATTCCATCTTGACTGATGCACCGACTTGATAAGTACTTGATTGCACCCAGTATCCTTCAGTCATTGAATTAGAAACTCAGATGATCCGATACTAAAGTATAGTGAGTTGCTTACAAGTCACCATGATGGTCTCAGGTATGAGGGACACTTATACCCATACCCTTCACAAGCTACTCTTGATAGCAGAGTGCTTGGCACATGGTCACGTTTGATGCGAATGTACTCATACAATTTATCTGTATGTCATAATAGTATTTTCACACTCCTTGGTTAAGAGGATAACCAACTCATATAGCACACAACGACCTACACTTGATATCGCTATTGTCCTACTAATAGCGTATTGTCTGATCGCGAATATTTTTAAGAATTTAATAACAAATCTTTCTTTATCGATTAAGTCTAATCCTAAGAACTTCATTACAACACAGGAGTTCAAAGATAGATAATTTATAATAAAAATATCAAATAACTTTTATTAATAAAAATTTATATATAATTTATAAGATGAGCACAATCGTTAACAGGCTGATGATTGACTTTGGGATATATTTTCCAACAACTTCCACTTGGACTAAAGCCAATCGGTACAGTATCGTATATCCATCTCCAATTTGTGATCATCAAACTCCTTGATTTTGAGGGCTTTAGTAAAGGAATCGACCAAATTTTTTTTTTTATCGATCTTCTGAAGGTCGACATTACTTTGATCCATGATCTCCTGAAGAAAGTGATAGTGGTGCAAAATATGCTTGATGCACTGATGGTGAAGGAAACAGATCTAAGATTTCAGGGTTAGATCTTGAAATTTTTTCAAGATCAATCAACGGAAGACTAAAATAAATCAAAATTTATCTTAAAAAATCAAACAATCCATAGATCTAAGATCCTATTATATGATTATTATATGATATTAAAATTAAAATTAAAATATAAAGAGCAAGAACTACATGTTGATCATATCAATATATTTCTATACTACATCTAATGTATGTAAAATATAATAGATCAGATCTATTACCTTGCAAGTTAGACATTCTAACTTTGCTGATCCAGATTTGAGGATGATGTTGCGAGCCGCACATGCGTCCGACCTCTAGGAGTCATCCACACGAGCTCATGAATCACGATCAGAAGTCCTGATCCAGAAAATCAGTACAGTATGCTAGTACTGTGCTGATCCTTCTTCGATGGTCGATCAGATGCCTCCTTCTTCTTGATTTAGACTCTTCCAAAGATGAGAAGTAGGAGAAGAAGTTTTAGATATGAGACATTCTCAAAAAACTCATAGATGAAGGAAGGAAAGAGGTGAACACAGCAACCCTAGAAGAAGACTCTCTTCTTCTTCTCTTTGCTCTCACCTAGACACATAGTTTTGTGTCCATTATATCTCCATGCCCCAATATTTTTTCTCTCTAATTTTTACATGCCCCAAAGGTCTCTCAATACTCTATAATCCACAAAAATTTTAAAAAAAAATTTATCTTAAATAAAGAGATATGAAGAATTCTTGTCTAGATCAAATACCTAGTCAAGAAAAATCCAAACAAGGCAAGACAAGTGATGCCCAACTCTTGGGTGCCTCCTCCTTCTTTTTCTACCATGGACCACTAGCAAAGGGTGCACAATATGTTCCATAAAAGCCACAAAAATTTCAAAAAAAAATTGGATAAAATCAGTGCCATAAGGAAAGAGTTTTAGTTTCTTAAAATTCTATCTCATAGAATTTGAAATCCAAACTAATTTCTACTTTGACTTGGTTCACAACCATATTTCATGTAAGAGAGAAAGAAATGAAAGCTTTGGGCATGTGTGAAGGCCTGGGAGAGAAGATTTTGTCACACAAAATAAGAGAGAGTGGGCATGGGGGGCTAAGGTGGCGCAAGGTGGAATCCTAGTCTTACTAGGATTCAATCGACGACTTGTTCAAATTTGGTTTCTCAAACCAAATCAACCCAATTAAAATAGGTCTTAATCTAATTAAGAATCTAATTTAATCAAATTAAATTAGATTTAAATTTAATTTAATTTTTTAATCGAATTAGAAATTAGATTGACCCAAGTCCTAATTGAACTAGGACTAGTTTTTTCTTGCACTTGGTTTATCCAATAAACCAATTAGACTTGATCCAATCAAGCCCAAACTAAATTTAATTAAATCATATTCAATTAGACTTAATATCAGCCCATTGACTTAATCAAATTAAGCCAATTAGCAATCAAATTGCTAATCGATCCTCCTGCAACACTTGCACTATGTTAAATGTCAAATCCCATCTCGATCACACTCTAACTTCATAAGACTGTGCCCAGAAGTCTTCCGTCATGGAATTAGAAATTCAGTTAGTCCAATATCAAAGCACAGTAGTTGCTTGCAAGTCACTAAGGCGATCTCAGGTCTAAGGGATACTTATACCTATATCCCATCAGAGACATTCTCGACAGCAGAATGCTCTGGAGTTGGTCACATTCAATGATGATGTATCCTTACATCTCACCTGTATGCCATACCAGTGTCTCCACACTCCTTGGTTAAGAGGACAACCAACACATATGGCCTACAGTGACCTATGCTCGATAGAAGCTGTCGTCCTTATTAACAGCCCATCATTTGATCATGAACAATTTTAAGGACTAATCGATAAATCCTTTCTTTATTGAACATAAATAGTCCTAAGAACTTCATCACAACAACGAAGTTCATTAGAAGATGAAAACTTATGATGAAAATACCAAAAATATATTTTATTTATTAACAAATCAATTACAATATAAGATTGCTCAATCGTCAACAGCTTGACGATTGACTTTTGAGATATATTTTTCAACAACTCTCACTTATCCTAAAGTCACTCGGCACAGTATCTAATACCCATCTTCGACTTGTGGTTGTCGAACTCTTTTATCACCAGGGCTTTAGTGAAGGGATTGGCCAGGTTCTCCTTTCCGTCGATCTTTTGAAGGTCGACGTCACCTCGATCCATGATCTTTCAGACCAGATGGAAGCGGTGCAATATGTGCTTCGTCCGCTGGTGTGCTTTGGGTTTCTTCACCTGCGCAATGGCACCAGTGCTGTCACAGTAGAGCAAGACCAGACCATCGAGGAAGGGTGCTACTCCGAGCTCGATGATGAATTTTCTCAGCCACACAGCTTCCTTCGCAGCATCTGATGCTGCAATGTACTCCACCTCACAAACAGAATCTACCACAGTATGCTGCTTGAAACTCTTCCAGCAGATGGCCCACCATTCAGAGTAAAGATATAATCTGACACACTTCTACTGTCATCATGGTCAGATTGAAAGCTGGAGTCTATGAACCCCACAAGTTTCAGATCTGACTCGCCATAAACCAACCATTGGTCCTTAGTATTTCTCAAATACTTAAGGATGGATTTAACCACTTTTTAGTAATTTTCTCCAGGATCAGATAGTATCTACTCACTACTCCTAGTGAGTATACCACATCTGGCCTTGTACATGTCATGACATACATGATAGATCCCATGATCGAAGTATATGGGACTCTACTCATATACTCTCTCTCTTCAGGAGTTGTCGGATAATCCTTCTTAGAGAGAGAAATTTCATGACCTATCGGTAGATAGCCCTTCTTGAAATTCTCCATGCTGAACCTCTTCAGCATAGTGTCTATGTACGTGGACTGGGATAATCCAGCATCTTTTTAGATCTATCCCTACAAATCTTCATCCCTAGGATGTAGGATGCTTCACCCAAGTTCTTCATGGAGAACTACGATGACAACCAAACTTTTATTCCCTGTAGTGCGGGGATGTCATTTTCGATTAAGAGAATGTCATCCACGTACAAGACAAGAAATACCACAACTGGACTATTTATCCATTTATAGATGTAGGGCTTTTCTCTATTTTTAACGAAGCCATACGTTTTGATCACCTTATCAAAATGCATGTTCCAACTCCAAAAAACTTGTTTCAATCCATAAATGGATCTCTGAAGCTTGCACACCTTGGACTCGATG
Source organism: Elaeis guineensis (assembly GCF_000442705.2). Lineage (NCBI taxonomy): Eukaryota > Viridiplantae > Streptophyta > Magnoliopsida > Arecales > Arecaceae > Elaeis > Elaeis guineensis. Next base: position 47,143,731 of record NC_025997.2, read on the forward strand.
TAAACCCCTCAGGTTGTATCATATACACCTCTTCGGTCAGCTCTCCATTTAGAAAAGCTGTCTTTACATCCATCTGCCAGATCTCGTAATCCAGATGGACAGCTATTGCAAGCATTATCTGAATGGATTTAAGTATTGCCACAAGAGAGAATATCTCGTTATAGTCAATACCATAATGTTGACGATACCCCTTGGCAACCAGACGAGCTTTATAGGTCTCCACCTTTCTGTCTGCGTCTCTCTTCTTTTTGAAGATCCATTTACACCCAATGGGTTTAACCCCTTCAAGTGGGTCAACCAATATCCATACATCATTGACCTTCATGGACTCTATTTTAGATTTCATGGCTTCAAGCTATTTTTTGAAATCAGATCTCTGCATTGCATCCATTAGGTGATCGGATCCTCATCGTTCTCATCGAGTTCGATGGGATCACCATCCCGGATAAAAAAACCATAGTATCTGTCTGGCTGACGTGATACTCTATCAGATTGCCTTAATGGTGCAGGTACATTGGGCTCTGGATCTGATCTAATCAAATCTGACTCAGGTTCAGCTATTGGTGTCGGTCCTTTTACCTGTTGAACTTCATCAAGTTCAACCTTAGAGGCAACGGTTCCTTCACCAAGGAACTCTTTTTCTAAAAAGCTTGTCTTAAGGCTGACGAACACCTTTTGTTCATCAGCATGGTAGAAAAAATATCATTTGATCTCTTTAGGGTACCCTATGAATATGCATTTGTCAGATCTAGGTCCAAATTTATCTGTAACTAACCGTTTGACATAGGCCGGGCACTCCCAGATCCTAAGGTGTGAAAGTGCTGGCTTACGTCCTGTCCATATCTCATATGGAGCCTTAATTACAGACTTACTTGAAATCCTATTTAATAGATAACAGACTGATTCGAGTGCATATCTCCAGAAGGATATCGGCAAGCTGGCAAAATCCATCATGGATCGGACCATATCTAACAAAGTCTGATTTCTCTTTTCAGACACACCATTATGCTGTGGTGTTCTTGGAGGAGTCCATTGGGAGAGAATCTCATTCTCTCCTAGATATATGAGAAACTCACCAGAAAGGTATTCCCCTCCTCGGTCAGATCGAAGAGTTTTAATACTCTTCTCAGTTTATTTTTTTACTTCACTTCGAAATCGTTTGAACATTTCAAATGAATCCGACTTGTGTTTCATCAGATAGACATATCCATATCTGGATAGATCATCCATAAAAGTGATGAAGTAAAAATATCCACATCTAGCACTTGTGCTCATGGGCCTGCATACATCAGTATGTACTAGGCCCAAGAGCTCAGTAGCTCTCTCATCTTTTTCAGTAAAAGGTGACTTGATCATTTTACCAAGAAGACAGAACTCACAGGTTGGAAGTGATTCATAATCACTGACTTCGAGAATTCTCTCTTGAGTCAACCTGTTTATCCTACTCTTGTTTATATAACCTAGCCTACAATGCCATAAGTAGATATTTGATACATTATCTAATCTAGGGTGCTTGCCTGTAGAATAGACTACGTTAACAGGTTGTGATAACATATACACACCATTATTCAAACGTCCATAAAAAATAGTAACACCATTCCCAATGATATTACAAATTTATTTCTTTATTAAAATTTTATAATCATTTTTGGCCAAAAGGCCTACAAAAATAATATTTAAAAAGAAACTGAGACAAATATGATAATCATTAAGAACAACAGTATGGGACTCAAATACAAGTTTCAAGATTCTTAATGCTAGAACTGGAACTGATCTTCCATCTCCAACATTCAGGAACCTCTCACCTTGATCGAATCTCCTACTGACCTGCAACCCCTGCAACGAATTACAAATATGGTAAGGGCTACCAGTATCCAATACCCAGTCAGTTATATCACAAATAGAGAAATTGTAAGGAGTTATCATATAAATACCTTGCCTAACAATAGCTTGCTTCTTTTTCTGCCTGTTCGGATCTAGAGAGGCAATGTACTGAGGACAGTTTCTCTTCTAGTGCCCCCGCTTCTTGCAAAAGAAGCATTCAGTTTGACTCTTATCGGGCTTGATCATTTTGATCTGGCCCTGCACTGATGTCCCAGTCTAAACTTGCACCTTCTTCACTTTCTTCTTCTTGTTCTTCTTTTCTTTCTCAAAGGGTCGAGAACCAGAAGACGAACCTCCCACTAAGTTCACCAACTCCTTGTGGAGTTGGTGATCCTTCTCAAAGTTCTGAAGCAACCCCAGTAACCCATGGTAGTTTACTTCAGGCTTTATCATTCTATAATGAGTGAGAAATGGGAGATAAGACTTGGGCAGTGAGTTCAGTATTGCATCTTTCCCAAGCTGCTCATGCAAGGAAAAGCCGAGCTTGCTCAAATGCTCCATCAGCTCGATCATATACAATACATGATCAGTGGCAGAGGCATCATCCCATATTTTGGCATTGAAGATGGCACAACTAGACTTGTGCCTCTCTACATCATCAGGTATTCCAAAGGCACCCTCCAATACTTGAAGCATGTCCTTTGACTGAGCCATCTCAAATCTACGATTGAACTCATCGCTCATGATAACCAGCATGATGCAGCGCACCGTGGTCCGATCACTGAGCCACTTATGGTAAGTGTCTCTGATTGTTCTACATGCATTGGCAGCTAGCTCCTCAGGTGCAGGATCCGTTATCACATATAAGATCCATTCATGCTTCAGGACTATCTTCAACTTTCGGTACCAGCTACTGAAGTTGGGTCCCACCAACTTATCATTGTCCAACAATGATCGGAGCGATAGGGAAGTGGCCATATCTACACAAAAGAAAACCATAACCTAATTAATAATTGATTCATTAAACCTAAAGATTAGGACTTTAATCAAAAAGTTTCTCCCACTATTTTATTCGAATTGGTAGCCTCTACCTCCAATTTGAGAAATTATCCTAATTTCTTAGTGGATACTAGAATCCACTTAGACTACACACAAGTCTAACTTTGGTTGGCCAATCCATGTACATCTAAGGGTAGGTTCATAACCAATTATTTCTCTAAATAATTTTTAGTAATTTAAATTTTGCCGTAGTCCCTAATCAGTAGGCTTTGGCCTCCATTGAAAAAGTCTGGTTAGGTCCAACCATTAACATGACCATACTTGGCCCATCTAGCCAATGAATGATTAGGCCCAACTTTGGTTGGCTAACCTAACCACCATTTAGAAAGATGTAGTCAAGAAATCATATTATGAATGATAATTCCATCAGTCGATAAGCACCAGGCCTTTGGGCCTCCAATGATTATCCAACTGATGGACCCATTATCATCCACTTAATGGGAGGCTATGATCTAGTTATCACCATAACTATTTTATTTTAATGACATAATTTTAGAAGATTTAATTGATTTAAAGGAGGAGGTCAGATGAACCAGCTTATCATGATCCTCCTACTGGCTTCACCAAGTCAGCCTAAGAGAGACCATTAAAAGGGATGGTCTAAGAGCACCTAAATCAGTCACACTGATTTACCTAGCTGACATGGATTAGCTCGAATAGTCAAGTGATCTAATCAAAATATAATTTCACCAAGAGGTTAGGTAAGTTCGATCGGTGGGAGGGTCTGTCAAAGCTTGCCTTAGACACCATTAGAAATGGCTAGGTAAGTGGGCTGCCAATTAAAAATCATCGATCTGGTTTACCTTAGACACCAACTAGTTTAATTAGTTTCGATTAGATTAACTTAACAATTCATGCTAGACCGCTTAGCCAAGAATCAAGTCCATTTGGTTCCCGTTAAAGATATGGACTTGACCAACTACAACTATTGTAATTGATCTAGAGAATTCTTGACCTAATATAAGACAACAATTGATTAGATTTAGTCAATTCTCTAAATAAGTCTATCTTTAATCTAACCTTAGGTCTAACCCAATTAATGGACATAATTCTCACTAACCCATTAACCCAATATGTTATGATTTGTGTCTTAGGTTCTTCAATTCACAATCCTAGAACCTAATCAAACAACTTTTTAATTCTCAATTAAGTTTTGGACTGAGGGTTGGGGTTCAGCTTTTTGAAAATAATTTTCATGTTTGTAAAATATTTTTACAACATGGTTCTACCAACCAAGTTGCATGTTTGATTCATAATCAAAATCAAGTAAAATAAGCATGAAACTACTTTAGATCTAATCTAAACAAGTTCATGTAATTGAAATAATTTTAACTTTAAACTACACAAATTTTTCAAATAAATTTATGATGGTTCTTTGTGTAAAAATTATTAACAAAGAGATTTTATTTTAGATTTAAATACTTTTTTAAATTTAATAAATTATAAATTTAATCCAGATCACATCTATCAAATTTATGATTAAAGATAGATCTACACGAACTTGGACAACCTTTGCACTATAAGGGGTAAACCTTACAGCAGGATAACCTATAGTTCGTGATTGATCTAAAAATTTTAATTTTAAATTTAACAATCAGATTATAAATTAGATCTAATCTAAGAAATAATCTAAATATGTACAAATAATCATGTAATAAACAACCTAGGCTCTAACATCAATTTGAAAGAAACAAATCTAGGGTTTCAAGGTTAGATCTTGAATTTTTTTCAAGATCAGGCAGTGGAAGACTAAAATAAATCAAAATTTATTTTATAAAATTAGAGAATTTTTTGATCTAAAATTCTATTACATGATTATTATATGGTATTAAATTAAAAATTAAAATATAAAGAGTAAGAACTACATGTTGATCATATCAACATATTTCTATACTACATCTAATGTATGTAAAATATAATAGATCGGATCTATTACCTTGCAAGTTAGACATTCTACCTTTGCTGATCCGAGCTTGAGGATGATGTTACAAGCCACACACATGTCTGGCCTCTAGGAGTCATCCACATGAGCCCATGAATCATGATCAGAAGTCCTGATCCGAAAAATCAGCACAATATGCTAGTACTATGCTGATCCTTCTTTGATGGTCGATCAGATGCCTCCTTCTTCTTGATTTAGACTCTTCCAAAGATGAGAAGTAGGAGAAGGAGTTTTAAATATGAGACACTCTCAGAAAACTCACAGATGGAGGAAGGAAAGAAGTGAACACAGCAACCCTAGAAGAAGACTCTCTTCTTCTTCTCTTTGCTCTCACCAAGACACATAGTTTTGTGTCTATTATATCTCCATGACCCAATACTCTTTCTTCCTAATTTTCACATGCCTCAAAGGTCTCTTAATTCTCTATAATTTACAAAAATTTTAAGAAGAAATTCTTCTTAAATAAAGAGATATGAAGAATCCTTGTCTAGATCAAATACCTAATCAAGAAAAATTCAAACAGGGCAAGACAAGTGGTGCCCAACTCTTGGGCGCCTCCTCCTTCTTTTTCTGCCATGGACTATCAGTAAAAGGTACACAATATGTACCATAAAATCCATAAAAATATTAAAAAAAAATTGGATAAAATCAGTATCATAAAGAAAGAGTTTTGGTTTCCTAAAATTCTATCTCATAGAATTTGAAATCCAAACTAATTCCTACTTTGACTTGGTCCACAACCACATTCCATATAAGAGAGAAAGAGAGAAAAGCTTTGGGCATGCATGAAGGCTTGGGAGAGAAGGTTTTGTTGCACAAAATAAGAGAGAGTGGGCGTGGGGGGCTAAGGTGGCGCAAGGTGGAATCCTAGTCTTACTAGGATTCAATCTATGACTTGTTCAAATTTGATTTCTCAAATCAAATCAAATCAAAACCAAATCAACCTAATTAAAATAAGTCTTAACTCAATTAAGAATTTAATTTAATTAGATTAAATTATATTTAAATCTAATTTAATTTTTTAATCAAATTAAAAATTAGATTGACCCAAGTCCTAATTGAACTAGGACTACTTTTTTCTTGCACTTGGTTTATCCAATAAACCAATTGGACTTGATCCAATCAAGCCCAAACCAAATCTAATTAAATCATATTCAATTAGACTTAAATCTCAATCCATTAGCTTAATCAAATTAAGCCAATTAGCAATCGAATTGCTAAGCGATCCTCCTGCAACACTTGCATTAGGTTAAATGTCAATCGTATTGATCGTTTAATTCTAGAATGATTCTTAATCGTTGATTAACCATCCGATCAGATCGTGAACTCTAATGTGTGTGATCTCATAGGTCTGAACTTAAGTTGATAGTACAAAAATAAATTTTTGTACCAATCGAAGTGACCATCTAGTAATGGTACCCGACGATCAGATAGGTCGAATGTGTAGAACAACATCCTTAGAACCCATGCGGATATAGTTTCCATATAATTCATCCCCTTGTCCAAAATGCTCATAGGATATCTCAGAGTTCAACTGTCAACTCTGATCAGGTTGTCCACATTGTATTTCAAAATATCAAATACATCTGATGAATTATCCTGGCTAAGGTTTTGCTAAATTGAAATACAGCGACTTATTCTTCTCCAACTCTTGGAGTGGTCAATCCCATCTCGATCACACTCTGACTTTGCAAGTACTTGAATGTGCCCAAAATCTTTCCATCACTGAATTAGAAATTCAGTTAATCCAGTACCAAAGCACAGTGAGTTGCTTGCAAATCATTGAGGCGATCTCAAGTCTAAGAGACACTTATACCTATATCTCATCAGAGACATTCTCGATAGTAAAATGCTCTGGAGTTGGTCACGTTCAATGACGATGTATCCTTACATCTCACCTGTATGCCATACCAGTGTCTCCACACTCCTTGGTTAAGAGGACAACCAATCCATATGGCTTACAGCGACCTATGTTCGATAGAAGCTATCATCTTTATTAATAGTCCATCATTTGGTCGTGAACAGTTTTAAGGACTAATCGATAAATCCTTTCTTTATTGAACCTAAATACTCCTAGGGACTTCATCACAACAACGAAGTTCATTAGAAGATGAAAACTTATGATAAAAATTTTAAAAATATATTTTATTTATTAATAAATCAATTATAATACAAGGTTGCTCAACCGTCAACAGGTTGATGATTGGCTTTTGGGACATATTTCCTAACAGATGGGACCTTGACTCCTTGGCTTGAGCAATGGTTGTAGTATTATCGTAGTATAACAAAATAGGGCCATCAATGGAGGGTGCTCATAGTATAACAAAATAGGGCCATCAATGGAGGGTGCCACTCCGAGCTCATCGATGAACTTTCGCAACCATACAGCTTCCTTCGCAGCATCGGATGCCGCGATATACTCCTCTTTACAAACAAAGTCTGTCACAGTGTGCTGCTTGAAATTTTTTCAGTAGATCGCTCCATCGTTTAGGATAAAAATATAATCCAATATATTTTTACTATCATCGTAGTCTGACTGAAAATTAGAGTCGGTAAATCCCACTAGTTTTAAGTCAGTTTTACCATATACAAGCCACTGGTCCTTAGTATTTCTCAAATACTTAAAAATGATCTTTGCGACCTTCCAATGGTTCTCTCCTAGATCAGACTAGTATCTGCTCGCTACCCCTAGTGAGCATGTCATATCTGGTCTCGTACATGTCATGGCATACATAATAGAACCCACTGTTGAGGTATATCAAATTCTACTTATATGCTCTTTCTCTTGAGGAGTTGTCAAACAATCTCCTTTCGAAAAAAAAATTTCATGGTCTATTGGAAGATAGCCTTTCTTAAAATTCTCCATGCTGAACCATTTTAGCATGGTATTTATGTACGTAGATTGGAAGAGCCTGAGTAGCCTCTTAGATCTACCCCTATAGATCTTCATCTGTAGGATGTAGGCTGCTTCTTTCAAATCCTTCATGGAGAATTATGATAACAGTCATATTTTTATTTTCTATAATACAGGGATATCATTTTCAATTAAGAGAATATCATCCATATACAAAATAAAAAATATAATTATTGAACTATTAATCCACTTATATATACAAAGTTTCTCTCCGTTCTTAACGAAGCCATACATTCTGATTACCGTATCAAAATATGTATTCCAACTCTGAGATGTTTGCTTCAATCTATAAATAGATCTCTGAAGCTTACATACCTTGGACTCATCTGTGGATGTGAACCCTTCAAATTGTATCATATACACATCTTCGTTTAGCTCTCCATTTAGGAAAGCTGTCTTCATATCTATTTGCCAGACTTCATAGTTCAGGTATGCTGCTATTGCAAGCATGATCCAAATAGATTTGAATATTGTCATAGAAGAAAATATCTCATCATAGTCAATACCATAATGCTGACAATAATTTTTGATAATCAAACTGGCTTTATAGATCTCTATCTTCCTGTCTGCGCCCCTTTTCCTTTTGAAGACACACTTACACCCCATAGATTTTACCCCTTCAGGTGGGTCAACCAATGTCCATACATTATTGATCTTCATGGACTCCATCTCGAATTTTATGGCTTCAAGCTATTTATCAAAGTTGGACCTCTGCATCGCATCCATGTAGATGATCGGATCCTCATTATTCTCATCGAGTTCAATAGGATCCCCATCTCGGATCAAAAAATCTATCTGTCCAGCTGATGTGGTACTCTACCGGATCGTCTTAAGGATGTTTGTGTATTGAGCTCTGAGTTTGATCTCATCAAATCTGATTCAGATTCAATTATTGATGTCAATTCTTCTATCTATCGAACTTCATCAAGCTCGATTTTAGAGGCACTTATTCCTTCACTAAGGAATTCCTTTTTCAAAAAGTATGCTTTATTGCTAACAAATATCTTTTGTTTAGTAGGCAGGTAAAAGTAATATCCCTTCATTTTTTTGGAGTATCCTATCAAATTATATTTATCAGACCTAGGACTGAGTTTGTTAATTTGTAATCATTTAACATAAGCCGGACATCCTCAGACCCTAAAGTAAGAGAGGTTCGGCATATGCTCTGACCATATCTCATATGATGTCTTACTAACTGACTTGCTTGGTTCATTATTGAGCACAAGACAGGCTGTTTCAAGTGCATATCTCCAAAAGAAGATCGACAGAGATTCAAATCCCATCATGAACCAAACTATGTCCAATAAGATTTGATTCCTTCTTTTCGAGATGTCATTATGCTGTGGTATCTCTGGAGGAGTTCTTGTGAGAGAATCTCATTCTCTCTTAGATATGTCAAAAATTTACTAGAAAGGTATTCACCCTCTCGATCAGATCGAAGAGTTTTAATACTTCCTTTAGTTTGTTTCTCTACGTCATTATGGAACCATTTGAACATTTCAAATGATTCAAATTTATGTTTCATCAAGTAGATATACCCATATATAGTAGATCGTCTGTGAACGTAATGAAATAGCTATACCCTCCTCTAGCACATGTGCTCATGGGTCTACATACATCAGTATGTATCAGACCCAACACATCACTAGCTCATTCACCTTTTTCAGTAAAAAGTGACTTGGTTATCTTTCCAAACAAACAAGACTCACAGGTAAGTAATGATTTATAATCGTCTTTATCAAGAATTTCTTCTTGAACTAACTTGTTCATCCTATTTTTGTTGATATGACCTAGCCTATAATGTCAAAGATAGGAATCTGTAACATCATCTATTATAGGACATTTATTTGAAATGTATATTACATTAGGCCTAAATACAATATAGATATCGTTGTTCAACAGTCCACGTAAAATTGTAATACCATTCAAAATGATATCACAAAAAAAAAAATTATTGATATTTCATAATTAGACTTGGCCAAAAGGCCTACAAAAATAACATTCAAAAGAAAACAATGATAGTAATGACACTCATCAAGAACAATGTACTGAAACTCGAATATAAATTTGATGATTTCTAAAGCTAGAACTGGAACTGATCTTCCATCTCCAACATTTAGGAATCTCTCACCTTCTCCAAATCTTCTACTGACCTGAAGACCCTGCAACGAATTGCAAATATGAATAAGGCCTCCGATATCCAATACCCAGGTCATTGTATTAATAAGAGAGAAATTACAAGGTGTTATCACATAAGTGCCTTGTCCAACAACTGATTGCTGCTTCTTCTTTGGCCTATTCGGGTCAAGAGAAGTTTTATACTGAGAACAGTTCCTCTTCCAATGATCCTACTTCTTACAAAAAAAGTATTTTGCTTGACTTTGATTAGCCTTTAACTTGAATTTATGGGACTAACTTCTAGCATCGGCACCTTTTTATTCTTTTTCTTTTTTTCTTTCTTAAAGAGGCGACGACTATCTGAAGAAGATTCTTCCACTAAATTCATCATCTCCTTGTGGAGATGGTGATCTTTCTCAAAAATCTGTAGCAATCCAAACAGACCGTGATAGTTGACTACAGGCTTTGTCATTCTAAAATGACTGAGGAACGGTAGATAGAACTTGGGTAGGGAGTTCAGGATCGCATCCTTCTCCAGCTGTTCATGCAAGGAGAAGCCAAGTTTGCTCAATTTTTTAATCTGTTCGATTATATACAATACATGATCGATAACAGATACACCCTCCCTCATCCAGGTGTTGAAAATGATGCAACTAATTTTGTGCCGCTCAACATCGTTAGGAGTACCAAAGGGATTCTTTAATACTTGAAGCATTTCCTCTAGTTGAGCCTCTTCAAATTTTCAGTTGAACTCATCGTTCATGGAGGCCCACATGATGTAATGAACCATGGTGCAGTCGTTGAGCTACTTCACATAAGTGCCTCGAACCACACCTCGGGCATTGGGAGTAGACTCCTCAGGTGCCGGATCCGTTGTCACATAAAGGATCCGCTCGTGCTCCAGGACTATTTTTAGCTTTCGATACCAGTTATCGAAATTCAATCTGATTAATTTCTCACTATCCAACAGAGATTGAAGCGACAAGTTTGATGCCATATATGCAAACACAAGAAAAATACAAAATCTAATCAATATATAAATTTATTAATCCAAAAGACTTAAATTTTAGTCTAAAGGTCCTCCTACTATTTTATACGAATTAGTAGTCTCTACCTTCAATTCGAAAAACTACTTTAATTCCATAGTAGGTATTAAAATCTACACAAACTGCATATAAGCCCAAGGATAGCTCGGTCAACCCATATGCACCTATGAGTAGATTCTCAACCAATTATTTCTCTAAATAACTTATAGTAATTTAGCCCCAAATTTTATTTTAGTAGGCAATGGGCCTCCACTGAAAGTTTTGATTAGATCAAACCATTAATATAAACCTACTTAATGATTCTACCTAATGAGTGATCAGGCCTGAGGATGGCTCGGTCAACCCAACCATCATCAAATAGTTCAATAGAGTTATCATATGATGAATGAAAATTCCATCATTCAGAGAGAATACCGAATGGATAGCGCCTGTAATGTTAATCAAAAGTAATGGATCCATTATCATTCACCTTAATGGGAGGCTATGATCTAGTTATCACCATAACTAGCTCATTTTAGGGATCTAATAATTTAGATAATTTAATCAATTTAAAGAAGAGAGAAGAAGAGTTCAATCAATAGACCACAATCCTCCCACTGACTTCACCAAGTCACTAAATCGAATTAGGCCATGCTGATTCAATTGGCATCTAGATCAGTCACACTGATCAACCTTAATGATATGGACTAACTCGAATCACTTAGCGATCTAATCAAGATCTAATTCATCAAATTGGCCAAGTAAGTGAGACCGATGGGAGGGTCTGCTAAGCTTGCCTTAAACACCATCGAAATGGTCAGATAAGCCACTTCCAATTAAAAACTACCAATCAAAATGTCAAACTTATCTTAGATACCAATTGGTTAATTAGTTTTGATTTGATCAACCTAATGATTCGGATTCAATCACTGAGCCACAATCAAGCTCTATTTGGTCTAATCAAAGACATAGACTTGACCATCCATAACTATTATATTAGAAAAATCTTGATTAATCTAATTCAACATTTGGTAGACTTAATCAATTTCTCTATATGATCAATCAATTCTTTGATTCTAGCCTTAAGTCTAAACTAATTAAAGAGAAGGACCTGATTTGAGCTAACCCATACCTCATATTTTATGCAATGTCATTAGATCTCAAATCATAATTCTAGATCCAATTAACTTGACACTTAATTCTCAATTAAGTTTTGCATCAATATGGTTAAGGTTTTGAAAATAATTTTTATATAAATTTTTTACATTGAATCATACAATCTTTTAGATAAAATCAAAATTTTTATGATTTTAAATCAAAATAATATTGATTAATCAAGATTAGATGTAACTAGTTTCTTCGTAACTTGTATCACATACAATAACACCTAGGATTTCAAGATCTAGAATTTTGCAAGAAAGTAAGTTTTCTCTTTTTACTTTTTTCTTTATGGGACCTTACAGTGGCACCCCTACATACCATGAAGAGCATCCCATTGAATGGAAAGAGAGGATCATGTAACCCTATTTGCTCCTATGACCGGACAGTTTGGTGATTACCCAATCCAAGTATTTTGCTACTCAGAACATCTAATCCAAACAGATGATAATCAGATCTAAAAATAAACTTATTTAAAACTAATTTAAATCATAAATAATCAGATCTAATATCAAAAATTAGATCTAAAGTCATAATAATTCATATCAAAATAATCTTTCTCTGATACCAATTGAAGAAAATATGCAGTAGTGCTATGCATGCGATTTTAAAATTTTTATGCAGTAAAAATAAAAAATTAAATAATTTAATCTCAAACATATGCATAAGATCTAATCTTAGACTACTACATTAATTTATGATATAAAAAATATATACTTTAGATCTAAAAATAAAATCACATCGATCTCATCGATGCTGAAATTCTGGATCTAACTATTAGATCTAACATTACGATCAAGATAAAATAGAAAATATTACTAAACAACTTTGATATTAATTTTTTTTGGTCCAATAATTGAAGAAGGTATTTTAAAGATCACTCACAGTCATACAAAGTTATCTGGCCTCTATAAAAAAATTCATGCAAAGACTGGCGCAGATCAGGGACTTAGAGGTGCTAGCCTGCAAACAACTTTGATGGCTGATCTCTTCCTTTTTCTTCAAGCACCTTGGACACTCCAAAAGATGAAGAGATCTGGAGGAGGAAGAGAGAGGGAAGAGAAGAGCTCTGAAAAAATAAAAACTAGCAAGGAAAGGGATCTATCATGCCAAGAAGAGGTGTCCCCTTTTTATAGGCAAAGACTAGGGTTTTTCATCCAAGAGAAGATGGCCATAATCACCATGCCACAAACCAATTTTGGGTATCCAAAAAATATCAGAAAAAGCTCTACAATATGGAGAAAGATTTTGGTATCTCACATACCCAAAAACTCTCCAAGAAAAATGAAGAAAAAACCATTATGGCACCAACAACTTATTTGAAAAATTCCTTTCTCTATTTTCATCTTATCTCTAATTCAGATCGCATGTGAATTTGATAAGAGATAGAATTAAGAGTCATCAATCATTGCCACCCATCCTTATTGAGTCTAATACTTTGACACCAAAAAGGTCAAGGCAAATCCTATTTGGCGTGGAGATATGGGCAAGGGTCCATGTGTGGCGCAAGGAGATAAGGATAGAGTCCAAGTTGACAAGGACTCTTTATTCCTAATCTGATTCTAATCCAAATCAAATTTGGATTGAACCCACTGATAGAAATGAACCTAATCTAATTAAAAATTTAAATTTCTCATTAAATTCCTAACTCATTTAGGAATGAGCTGATTTCAAACCCTAATCGAATCAGAATCAAATTTTCTTTTATAATTAGGATTGATTATATCAAACATAATCTGAGTCGAACTGAATCTAATTCAATTAGACTTGATCCAAAACTTTTTACTCAATTAAATTGAGTTAATTACTAATTAATTCTCTATTAAAAGTAGAGTCTCAGTCTCAGTGAGACTCTCCTTCAGAGTCTTAGTCCCAGTAGGACTCATCACCAGAGTCACAATCCAATTAGACTCTTCAGCCATCAGATCTGATCAAATTATCTAATGCATGTGACCTCATAGGTTTGAACCTAAACCGATAGTATAAGAATAACTTTTTATACTACTCGATGTAACCATCTAGCAATAGTGATCCAACGACTGGATAGGTCGAAGTATTGCAAAGCAACCTTCTAGAACCTACTGGCATATGATTACCGTATAATTCATCCCTTTGACCAAAATACTCAAGGTGATTTATGATTTAACTATCAATCCTAATATAGTCGATCACATTGTATTTCAACCTTTCTGTTGCTCCTTAGATTGATTTTGATGATTACAAAGCAGTTGAAGGGGTACCAATGATTTTCACTTGAAAAAGACTTATTGCTCTTTAGGGGCAAAATTATAATTTTTACCAAAACCCTGATTTGATAGTATCAAATGATAGAACAAAAGATTTGTGATCCAATGGTGAAAATTTTATTGATTTTGGACTTGTATTTTGAAAGTTATGCATGTTTGAAAATCATGAGTCGACCCGTGAGTCAACTCATGGCACAATGAGCTGTTTGGCACGCAGATTTTTTGGCTTGGCACAACCTGTGAGTCGACTCATGAGTCGACCCCCAAGGCATGAGTCGACCCATGAGTCGACCCCTGTAGTTTTTAGGCCAAAAATTATAGAACCTTATTTTCTGGTGATTCTCTGATGTTCTTCCACAGAGGTCGACCCATGAGTCGACCCCCAGGCATGAGTCGACCCATGAGTCGACCCCTGTGATGGAATTTTTCCACAACGGCTAGTTTTTAACCCATTTTAAGTACTTTTAATGCTCGTTTAAAGTGGTCTAACGGCTCTTTTTCAGTCTAGAATATTTTTCACTATTTCTTAAAGCTATAAAAGGGACAAAAATGTGAAAATCAACAACAAGAACAAGGAGAACAAAAGAAGAATAAAAAGAAGAAAAAGAGAGGATTCAAAGAGAGAGATTTTGAAAAAGGAATTTCAAGCCAACGTTTCAGCCCTAAGCAAGTGCTCATTCAAATCTTTCAAGAAGCCTTCAATCCAAGCTCACCAACTCCTCAAGTGCTCTTTGAAGTCTCCATCCACCTTGAGGAAATCCAAAAAGGGTCTTCTTCTTTTAAGTAAAGTATATTTAAAGTTATATTCGCTCATTGAAAGAGCTTTCTTTGTGCTTAATTGTGCTATAAACTGTTATACTCAGTTTGAGTGATTGGTTTTATTTTGGAAGGGTTCCAAAACAAGGAAAGATTGATCCGAACCTTGAATCGGAGTGTATAGGGTTGGCTTGTACCTGAAAAATAAGTGAACTAGCTTGGGATAGCTAGAGTCGGAGTTTTCGACATTTGTATTCGGGTTGAATACAAGATTAGTGGATTGGAATTCTCAAGTAGGAGCTTGGAGAGTGGATGTAGGTGCAAGGTTGGCACCGAACCACTATAAATCCTTTTGTTTGGTGTGTGTCTTATTGCTCTTCGTTATCTCTTCATTATTCTCTTGCATTCTTGCTCTTACTATTAGCCTTGAATTAATTCTACTCTCCCTATTTATTTAGCTTTGTCAAACACTTCTCATAAGTCATAAGTTAAGCTTAAAATTTTTAGAAACCCAATTCATCCCCCCCTCTTGGGTTGCATAGCTGGGCAACAAGTGGTATCAGAGCCCGGTGCTCTAGCCCTTCTTTGATCTAAACAATCAAAGAGCCAAAGATCTATGGCAACCCATGTCAGCACATCTCTAGCCGAGGGGCAATCCACCAACCGACCTCCACTTTTCAATGGATCTAATTACACCTATTGGAAAGCTCGGATGAAAATATTCATTCAAGCACTCGACTATGATATGTGGAGTATCATAGTGAACGGTCCTCACACACCCATTAAAATTATAGATGGTGAGGAATCAACCAAATCCGAGAAAGAATGGGATGAGGTTGATAAGAAGATGGCCCAATTAAATGCTAAAGCAATGAATGTTCTTTATTGTGCTCTTGATGCTAACGAATTTAATCATATTTCTACCTGCTCATCTGCTAAAGAAATATGAGATAGGTTAGAAGTAACCCATGAGGGAACCAATCAAGTAAAGGAGTCTAAAATCAATATGCTTGTGCATAAATATGAATTGTTTAAAATGGAGCATGATGAGTCCATAACTGGCATGTTTACTCATTTTACTGATATTATTAATGGTTTAAAGAGTCTTGGCAAGTCCTATACTAACAGTGAGCTTGTAAGAAAGATTCTCAAGTCCTTACCAAGAACTTGGGAAGCCAAAGTGACTGCCATTCAAGAAGCTAAGGACTTGAACATTCTACCCTTGGAAGAGCTTCTAGGATCATTGATGACTCATGAGCTAAGCATGAAGCAACATCAAGAGGAAGAAGTCAAAAAGAAAAGAACCATTGCCCTCAAATCCATAGCTCCACCAGATGAAGAAATTGATGACACTGAAGATGAAGAACAGGATGAAGAGATGGCACTCATTACCCGAAGATTCAAGAAATTTTTGAGAAAAAAGAAATAAGGGATGAGGAAGAGGCCATTCACAAAAGGGGAACAGAGCAAAGAAAAAGAAAAAGATCAACCCGTTATTTGCTACGAATGCAAAAAGTCGGGACACTTCAAATCCGAATGCCCTCAGTTGAAGAAAGGTCCCAAGAAGTACAAGAAGAAGGCCATGATGGCCACTTGGAGTGCGAGTGATGACTCAAGCTCCGATGAAGAAAACTCAATCGAACAAGCCAACCTGTGCCTTATGGCACACGAAAATAAGGTAATTTCTGAAACTCCTAGTGACTTTACATTTGAAGAATTACATGAAGCTTTCTATGATTTAGTTGATGAATTAAAGAAACTAGGAACGAAGAACAAAGAGCTAAAATTAAAAAATCAATCTTTATTGAAACAAATTGAAAATATTTCAATTGAGAAATTCACCCTACTTCAAGAAAATCAAAGCTTAAAGAATGAAATTGTCAAGCTAAAACCAATAGTAGAAAAGTTTACCTTGAGTTCAAATAAACTTAATATGATTCTTGATAATCAAAAGGCTGTGTATGATAAGGCTGGACTTGGCTATAATTCCTTGAAGAAACAAAAATATCTGAAAAATATTTATGTAAACTCTTTAAGTAACAAGTCTTCTAATATTACTTGCTTCAAATGTGGTAGAGTAGGACATAAGTCATACACTTGCTTCTCTAACAAATCTGCAAACTCAACTGTAAAGAAAATATGGGTTCCAAAAGGAACCATTATGACTAACCAAAAAGGACCCAAGAAAGCTTGGGTACCTAAAACAAAAATTTGACTTTTGCTTGCAGGTGTGTCTAGCATCCCAAGGAGGAAACAGGAAATGGTATCTTGACAGTGGATACTCGAGACACATGACTGATGATGAATTCTAATTCATCACTCTTGATGCTAAGGATGGAGGGATGGTCACCTTTGGAGATAATAGCAAAGAAAAGATCATCGGTATAGGTAACATTAGTATCACTCCCTCCAAATACATTGAAAATATTTTGTTAGTAGATGGTTTAAAGCATAACTTACTAAGCATTAGTCAATTTTGTGATAAAGGATATAAGGTTGTTTTTGAATCATCTGTTTGCATTGTAACTAGTCCTATTAATGATAACATTAAATTTATTAGACATAGACATGGTAATATTTATATGGTAGATTTAAATGATTTAACCAAAATAAACATGCAATGCCTAGTGTCCTTGAATGCTAAAGTTAATGAGACTAGTTGGCTTTGGCATCGCAGACTTGCACACATTAGCATGCATTCTCTTTCAAAATTAATTAAGAAAGAATTAGTTCTTGGTTTGCCAAAACTGAATTTTGAAAAGGATAGAATTTGTGATGCATGCCAACTAGGTAAACAAACAAGAGTTTCGTTTAAATCCAAAAATATTGTTTCTACCTCTAGACCTTTAGAGCTTTTGCATATGGACTTATTTGGACCTACTAGAACCACTAGTCTAGGAGGAAAACGATACGGTTTTGTAATTATATATGATTACTCTCGTTTTACTTGGATTTTCTTTTTAGCACACAAAGATGAAATATTTCATGTTTTTACTAAATTTTACCGAAACGTCACTAATGAGAAAGGATTTTCAATTCAAAATATTCGAAGCGATCATGGAACTGAATTTGAAAATCAAGACTTTAAAAACTTTTGTGATGAAAAGAGAATTGGCCATAACTTCTCTGCTCCTAGGACATCCCAACAAAATGGGGTAGTAGAAAGGAAAAACAAAACCTTAGAAGAAATGGCCCGTACCATGCTTTGTGAAAGCAACCTTCCAAGATATTTTTGGACGGAAGCAATCAACACAGCATGTTATATTTTAAATCGTGCCTTGATTAGACAAATTTTAAAGAAAACCCCCTATGAGCTTTGGAAAGAAAGAAAACCTAATATTGCTTATTTTCATATTTTTGGTTGCCGATGTTATGTGTTAAATAATGGTAAAGAAAGACTTGGAAAATTTGATGCTAAATCAGATGAAGCAATCTTTCTTGGTTACTCCTCCACTAGTAAAGCTTTTAGAGTTTTTAACAAAAGAACCTTAGTAGTAGAGGAGTCCATACATGTTGTCTTTGATGAATCTAACGATCTTCCTTCAAGGAAGAATGAAAGTGTTGATGATGTAGATCCTCTTATAGAAGGAATGAAGGAGATCACTCTGAAAGATTCAACAATTCAAGAGGATAAGGAACATGAGGACAAACAAGATGAGGGAGGTGAAGAACATCAAGAACAACCTCAAGGTACAAATGACCTACCCAAAGAATGGAGGTATGTTCACAATCACCCTAAGGAGCTAATTATTGGTGATCCTATGCATGGGGTAAAAACTCATTCTTCACTTAGAGATGTATTTAATTATTGTGCTTTTGTATCTCATCTTGAACCAAAAACTATTGAAGAAGCTGAAAATGATTATAATTGGATTAATGCAATGCAAGAGAAACTTAATCAATTTGAAAGAAATAATGTATGGACTTTAGTATCAAGACCTAAAAATCATTCAATAATTGGCACAAAAAGGGTCTTTAGGAACAAATTAGATGAACATGGAAATATAATAAGAAATAAAGCAAGGTTGGTTGCTAAAGGTTATAATCAAGAAGAAGGGATTGATTTTGATGAGACCTTTGCACCTGTTGCTAGATTAGAGGCCATTAGACTTCTACTTGCATATGCTTGCTTTATGAAATTTAAATTATTTCAAATGGATGTCAAAAGTGCATTTTTGAATGGATATATTACTGAAGAAGTCTATGTAGAACAACCCCCAGGATTTGAAAATCATGCTTTTCCTAATCATGTTTTTAAATTAAATAAAGCTTTATATGGATTAAAACAAGCACCTAGAGCTTGGTATGATAGGCTAAGCAAATTCTTACTAAATAATAATTTTTTAAGAGGTAATGTAGACACAACTCTCTTTATTAAAAGAAATCAAAATGATATGTTAGTTATACAAATTTATGTTGATGATATAATTTTTGGGTCTACTAATGAATCTCTTTATCAAGACTTTGCTAAGCTCATGCAGGGGGAGTTCGAGATGAGCATGATGGGAGAACTTACCTTCTTCCTCGGACTTCAAATCAAACAAACAAAAGAAGAAATCTCCATCACCCAAAGCAAGTACACCAAGGAACTACTCAAAAGATTTGGAATGGAGAACTCCAAACCAATTGGCACACCCATGAGCCCCTCATGTAAGCTTGACAAGGATGATGAAGGTAAATGTGTAGACTTAAAATACTATAGAGGTATGATTGGCTCTCTATTATATTTAACTGCAAGTAGGCCTGATATCATGTTTAGTATTTGTTTATGTGCTAGATTTCAATCTAATCCTAAAGAATCTCACTTGAATGCTGTTAAAAGAATCCTTAGATATTTAAATGGTACTCAAACTCTAGGATTATGGTACTCTAAGGACTCACTAATTGACTTAATAGGATATTCAGATGCTGATTTTGCTGGATGTAGATTAGACAGAAAAAGCACTAGTGAAACTTACCAATTTCTTGGAGTTAATCTAATCTCTTGGTTTAGCAAGAAACAAAATTCGATAGCACTGTCTACGGCTGAGGCCGAATACATTGCAGCCGGAAGTTGTTGTGCTCAAATCTTGTGGATTAAGCAACAACTCGAAGACTTTGGTATCAAACTTAATGAAACACCAATAAGATGTGACAACACAAGTACCATAAATCTATCTAAAAATCCAATCCAACATTCAAGATCTAAACATATTGAAATAAGACATCATTTTATAAGAGAACATGTTCAAAACAAAAATATAATTTTTGAATATATTTGCACTGAAAATCAATTAGCTGATATCTTTACAAAGGCCCTTAGTGAGGATAGATTCTGTGAAATTAGGAGAAATCTAGAAATTCTTGATCCTTTTGCCTAAATGTTCCTCGAATTTCAAGAAATCAATGTCAAAATTTATTTGAGCTAAATTTTCATCATCTCTCTTGGACCTAAATGCTCAAGATTATCATTCTCACAACTTGTCATTGAGCAAAATTTCTTCTCTCAAAATTTTAAATTTTTTTGGAATTTATTCATATTTTTTCTGAATTTTTGTGATTCATGAGTCGACCCCCTAGGGTCGACCCAATGGCATACTTGAAATTATTGCCAACTTCCCACGGATTCTTTTCTTTTTAACTTGAAGCCCATTCATGAGCTGACTCATTCTTCTTCTTCATCTTCCTCCCTCCAAGACTCGTCATCCTCATCATTTGTTCTCTCCAAAACCAAGGATTTAGCCCAAGATCATTCTCCCTTCACATCTCCACCTCAAATCACCCCTTGGGAAAGGAGCTTCTCGCATCCTTCTCCTTTGATTGAAGCGGTTGGAGCGTGCCCTAGCTTCCACCGTTCTTCTCAAAATCATCATTTCTCTCCGCCAAAATCTCTTTTCATCCTCTAGTAACCTTCCTTCTCCTCACCCATTTGATCTTCCGAGTTACTCTGCCTGCTCTTGTGGTGAGAATGGCTCCAAAGATGAAACTTCCTCAAAGAAGAAAATCAGTCCGTGCACTGGAAGAAGGCATCCGCAGAAAAAGGTAAGCTTCTCAGACCACCTCTGCTCCCATTCTGGCTTCAGTGTCTGCACCAGGTCCCTCTCAGTCTTCCCTTAGCCCTAGCAAATCCCTCTCTCTGACAGAAAGGTAGAAACCGGCAAGAATGTGGATTTTAGATTCTTTGAAAAAGAAGGTTTCTCCTTTGGGACAAAGATCAAAAACCAAGGTTGGAGATTTTACTGTTCTCTCAAGGAAGTTACTTATGTAGACTTGGTTAGAGAGTTTTATCTAAATCTACACTATGGCAATGGAACAGTAACCTCTACTGTTAAGGGAATTGATATCTGTCTAGATCCTATTATTTTGGGAGAGATTCTACATTTGCCCTGTGAGGGATATTCTTACATGGAACTCCCAGTGAAGGAAGAGGGGATCAATGTAATTTTAGGAGGAACCTACTCGGGAAGTCTAAATAAATTAGAAGCCAAAATCTTGTCAATTGAAATGAGAATCCTACATCAATTAGTGACAAAGCTTTTCTTCCCAAGGAGTGGTAGGCATGACCTCCTTTCTGGCCGAGATATCTGTATAATGTTTCATGTGATCACTCAAACCCCCCTAAACCTCCCTGCTTTAATGATTGAGGCCATGAGAGAGACACTGAACAGATCCAAGGTACATTTGCCTTTTGGTATAGCCCTTACACTGATTTTCAGGAGGTTTGGAGTCAGTTTTGAGAGGGAGGCATCTGCTAAGCTTTCTCATGCAGACACCATCAACCAACACACTCTACACCACATGGGATTCACTAGGATTGATGGTGGTTGGATCAAGGGTACAGAAGAAAGAGCTAAGGAGAGAGCTGAGGATAGAGTTGAGGACAGAGCTGAGGAAGAAGGTCCCTCATCTCCTCTCCATGACTTCAGGGCAGCATCTCCAGTTATCCAATTTATTTCAGACCTAGAGGCTGGCCCTTCAGAGTTCACAAGGAGGCACACACCTGTTCAGCAGCCAGACAGCAGAGCACCTTCCTCAGAGTTCAGATTGGCTGATGATCAGATTGAGCAGATTTCTCAGCGTGTGGCTTCCTTGCTTTCTCATCAGTGGAGCACTTCTACATTTGCACTGGGATCCACATCATTGGATACATCTGATCAGACCTTGATCCCCCATATCTTCACTGTATTTCAGATGATCACAGATCAGTTAGTTCGGATTCAGCAGCTCGAGGATTGCATTTTGAGACTGACTGGGAGAGTACTTGACTTGCAGGGGCAAGTCTTAGCTTTGGCCCATCCTCAGCCATAGGAGTCCACTATTGAGGTCACAGACCTTACTGCGGAGGCTGGCAGGCTCAGAGGTGCATTGGAGGGTGGTTATGAGTTCTTGAGGAGAGAAATCAGAAGCTCTAGTGAGCATGCTTCTACACAGTTTACTGCACTGCTTCAGTCTGTTTCGAGAGCTCTGAACGTTCTTGATTCCATCAGGCTCTCTCTTGCAGTCCAGTCTTTGACCTCTGAACGTTCTCAGCCTCCAGGATCATCTCGCCCACCTACTCATGCCAGCACCTCCACTCGTGGCAGAGGCAGACGGGGTAGAGGACGAGCTCCTGGTCGTGATCCATCATCTCCCCACCCCATCTCTGATACATCTGATTCCGATCCATAGAGTCATGAGCACTACTAGATCCTTGTTGTTTAATCATGTCTGTTGTTCTTTCTAGGATCTGTCATTTTGGGCCATGTAATGATGTTAACTAGTTGACTTTTATATTATGAAATATGTATTGAAACAACTATGGTTTTAATCATCTTTTAATTATATATCTACTCTTTGTAATGGTATCAATCATCTCTCGATTATATATCTTCTCTTTGGTATCATTAATGTTGCTAATTCATATCTATGGTACTAAATGGCATATTTTGTTTTATGATTGCTGTATTCAGGGGGAGTAAACATTGATGATTAGCACAAAAAGTTTGAAGAAGCACTAAAGAGAGAATGTATTCAAAAAAAGAGGGGGAGTTATCAAATGTTTGATGATGTCAAAAAGGGAGAGAAATTAAAAAAAAGTATCAAAAGCAAGATTATTAAATGACTTAAAAATACAATGAGTGAATTGCTAAGCAAAAGTATCAAAAGAGAGATAAATAAGAGAGATAAATACAAAACTTAATAATAAAATGAGTGAGTTGGGAGAAATTAACAAGATTGCTAACAAAATGAATGAATTGCTCTGATACCAATTGCTAAGCAAAGCAAATGAGCAACCTTTAAAATTACTTCTTAGACATGCTCTGATATGCTTTAAAATTTGACATGCTCTCATATACTTTACAATTAATTCTTAAACATACAATAATACAATTAGTTGTTAAACTTGCTCTGATATCAAAATCACATAATCAAATGAGCAAATTTTTAAATCATTAAGCAATAGGCAAATTATTTATGCAAATGGGCACATGTATCACATGCCAAAAGAATCAATCTTCTTTTCAAGCAAATGCACTTATAAGTTGGTAGTAAATCTCCTGTTTATCTTCAAACTGCCTAAAATGCATTTCATTCTTTTGAAATTCATGTTCATTGATTCATATAAATACTTTTGTTCAAATATTTTGTCATCATCAAAAAGGGGGAGATTGTTGCTCCTTAGATTGATTTTGATGATTACAAAGCAGTTGAAGGGGTACCAATGATTTTCACTTGAAAAAGACTTATTGCTCTTCAGAGGCAAAATTATAATTTTTATCAAAATCTTAATTTGATAGTATCAAATGATAGAATAAAAGATTTGTGATCCAATGGTGAAAATTTTATTGATTTTGGACTTGTATTTTGAAAGTTATGCATGTTTGAAAATCATGAGTCGACCCGTGAGTCAACTCATGGCACAATGAGCTGTTTGGCATGCAGATTTTTTGGCTTGGCACAACCTGTGAGTCGACTCATGAGTCGACCCCCAAGGCATGAGTCGACCCATGAGTCGACCCCTGCAGTTTTTAGGCCAAAAATCATAGAACCTTGTTTTCTGGTGATTCTCTGATGTTCTTCCACAGAGGTCGACCCATGAGTCGACCCCCAGGCATAAGTCGACCCATGAGTCAACCTCTGTGACGGAATTTTTCCGCAACGGCTAGTTTTTAACCCATTTTAAGTGCTTTTAATGCTCGTTTAAAGTGATCTAACGGCTCTTTTTCAGTCTAGAATATTTTCCACTATTTCTTAAAGCTATAAAAGGGATAAAAATATGGAAATCAACAACAAGAACAAGGAGAACAAAAGAAGAACAAAAAGAAGAAAAAGAGAGGATTCAAAGAGAGAGATTTTGAAAAAGAGATTTCAAGCCAACGTTTCAGCCCTAAGCAAGTGCTCATTCAAATCTTTCAAGAAGCCTTCAATCCAAGCTCACCAACTCCTCAAGTGCTCTTTGAAGTCTCCATCCACCTTGAAGAAATTCAAAAAGGGTCTTCTTCTTTTAAGTAAAGTGTATTTAAAGTTATATTTGCTCATTGAAGGAGCTTTCTTTGTGCTTAATTGTGCTATAAACTGTTATACTCAGTTTGAGTGATTGGTTTTATTTTGGAAGGGTTCCAAAATAAGAAAAGGTTGATCCGAACCTTGAATCGGAGTGTATAGGGTTGGCTTGTACCCGAAAAACAAGTAAACTAGCTTGGGATAGCTAGAGTCGGAGTTTCCGATGTTTGTATTCGGGTTGAATACAAGATTAGTGGATTGGAATTCTCAAGTAGGAGCTTAATAGTAGAGTGCTCGATATATGATTACGTTCGATGATGAATGTACTCCTACATTTCATTTGTATGTCATAATAGTGTCTCCACACTCCTTAGTTAAGAGAATAACCAACTCATATGGTACACAATGACCTATACTTGATATCGCTATCGTCCTAGTAATAGCATATTGTTTGGTCGCGAACATTTTTAAGGACTTAATGACAAATCCTCCTTTGTCGATTAATTTTAGTCCTAAGGACTTTATTACAACACAGGAGTTTCAAGATGGATAATTTGTAATGAAAATGCCAAATAATTTTTATTAATAAAAATTTATATATAATTTATAAGATGAGCACAATCATAAACTGGCTGACGATTGGATTTGGGACATAGTTTCCAACACTCTCATCATTTTCAAACCTCCTACTTACCTGAAGTCTTTGCAACACATTACAAATTAGACTTTCAGTATCCAAAAAAACTCAGGTAGGAGTATCACAAATAGAAAAATTTAAGGAGTTATTATATAACTATCTTGACCAGCAACCATTTGCTAATTTCTCTTCTTAGCCTGTTTGGATCAAGAGAACCAAGATATTAAGGATAATTCTTCTTCCAATGATCTAGCTTCTTACAAAAGAAGTACTCTACCTGATTCTGATCTACTTTGAGCTTCTTGGTTAGTTCTAGCCAAAGAACACTGTTCAACTTCTGATACTACCTATCGAAGTTAAGTCCTATAAGTATGTCATTGTCTAACAGTGAGGAGAGCAGCAATTTACTAGCCATTACCAAAAAAAAAATATAAGACCTATTGTATATAAATTATTTAAACTTAAAGACTTAGACTTTAGTCTAAATGTTCTCTCACAATTTTATTCAAATTAGTAGTCTCTATCTTCAATTCAAAGAATTATATTAATTTCATAGTAGGTACTAGAATCCACACAGATTGCATTCGGACCCAAGTGTGGCTCGACGAACCCTAGTGCATCTATGGGTAGGTTTTAACCAATTATTTTTTCAAATAATTTCTAGCAATCAGGTTTTGCCTCAGACATCTCTTCAGCAGGTGTGTGGTGCCTCCACTGAAATTTTGGTTAGGTCCAACTATTAATATGACTATACCAAGTACATCCAACAAAATGAATATCCAAGCTTGAGTGTGGCTCGACCAACCTGACCATTGATCTGAAAAGTACAATAAGATAGTCATATGATGAATGATAATTTCAATACTCAATAGACACCAGACATGTGGTGCCTCCAATGTCTCTTTAGAATATTAAACCTATTATCATGCACCTTAATGAGAGGCTATGAATTTATTATCCCCATAACTTATTCATTTTAAGAACCTAATAATTTTAAAAAATTATTTATATATTTAAAAGAAGAGATTAACCAACAATCAACAATCCTCCTACTGACTTCACTAAGTCTTTAAAGAGGACTAGAGAATAAGCTGGTTCAGAGGCACCTAAATCAATCATACTGATTAACCTAAGATCCTTCCACCGACTTTACTAAGTCATTAGAAGATAAGATGGGTTCAGGTCACACCTTAATTAGTTAGCTCAATCATATGACTGACTAACCTAGTTGGTATGGATTAGCTTGAATCAATAAGCAACCTAATCAAAGGCTAATTGACCACATTAGCCAGATAAGTGAGATCGATAAGAGGGTCTGCCAAGGCTTGCCTTAGAATCATTGAAATGGCCAAGTAAGCAGACTGTCAGTTAAAAACCATCAATCATATTATCATATTATCATATTAATACTGTCAAACTTATCTTAAACACTAATTGATTTATTAGTTTTGATTGGGTCTGCCTAAAGACTCGAATCCGACCACTAAGCCATGATCAGGTCTAATTGGCATAATCAAACTCATGGACTTTGATCAACTACAACTATTGAGCCTGATCAAGAGAAGACTTGATCTAATTTAATTCAACTCTTGGTTAGATTTAATCAATTTTTTAATTTAGTCTATATTTGATTCTAACCCCTAGCCCAATTAATTGACCTGCTCCAAACTAACCCATAACTCTATATTTTATGGAATGTCTTTAGATCATAAATTCACAATTCTAGATCTAAAGTTTTAACTCTTAATTCTTAATTGTGTAGAAAGATGAAATAATTTCAAATGTAAACTTCTTTACATTAATATTTATGCAAAATAATTCTATTTAGAAGTTTGAGTCAATTCATCTTGAGACAAACAAAAAATAATTTTTTGAGCCTATGCAATTTGAGTTGGCTCAACAGAGAAACCAATTTCTTGGCCTATAAAATCAAGTCGGCTCATCAGTAAACCAAGCTGGCTCGAAAGCATTTCGAGTCGACTCCAATCGAATTGAGTTGACTGACCAGACTAAATAGCAACTCCTTACTAAATTTTAGATCAGAATATTTTACATAAATGGTTTCAATATTTTAGATCAGATCCTAGGATTTTGAATCTAGGGTTCTGCAGAAAGTAAGTTTTAGGTATGAGTTCTACAAAACATATATATCACATATATAAATTCTAGATTCAAAACAAATCAAAAAATACATATCTAACATATGCATTATAGGATCTAAATCTAAAATATGAAATGTATACAATTTTTGTTCATGGTTCTTCTTCATAAAATATCACAGTAGTATCCCTATACATCATAAGAGAATCCCATCGAATGAGAAGAGAAAATCTTTAAATCTCATTTGCTCTTATGATCGGATAGTCTGATGATGCACAATCTGAGTACTAGACTACTAGGATATTTAATCTTTATGGCTTTCTTCTATTTTGCTGCACTTTCTCCCTTTCTTTTTTGTAATGTGGCGCTGAGGATGCCATCCTTTTTCTTGTAAAAATTTTTGTAAGGTGGCACTGAAGATGCCATCCTTCTTCTTGTAAATATCTTTTAGTAAGGTGGCATTGAAGATGCCGTCCTTCTTCTTATAAATAATTTTTTATAATGTGGCACTGAAGACATCATCCTTCTTGTAAATATCAAAATGAATAAAAATTTATTTTTTGTAAGCTTGTGTATTTTAACTTAACACATGAAGGCTAACCTCGACATAAGGCTCTTAGAATTATTTTGATCTGGGTCAACCCAGACCTTAGGAATTTAAATGAGCTCGTTCCAATCTGAGATAAAATTATCCTGAATGAATCTTGTTGAATGTGGCTCAGTCAGAGAGCCACCGGCTCTGCTCGATAAATAACATCTTGGTCCTACTCTGCAAACAGTAACTTTGCTCTGCCCCGTAGGTGACAGCTTGGCTCTGCCTTGCAGACGGCGGTGTGGTTCTGCCCTGCAGGAAAGAGGTAGTGTGTGCTTGGCTCATCTTGTGAGTAGAGCAGCATGTGCACTTTTTATTATTATGCAAGAGGTAGCATGTACCCGTGGGCAGCATGTGCACATCTCATCTTCACACGAGAGGCAGCATGTGCCCCTAGGTAGCGTATGCACATCTCATCTTCACATGAGAGGATCTCATCAAAATTTTGAACCTATTGGAAGAGATGTATACTTCTCATCTTTACATGAGAGGCAGCATGTGCCCATAGGCAGTGTATGCACATCTTGTCTTCACATGAGAGACAGCATGTGCCCATAGACAACATGTGCACATCTCATCTTCACGCAAGAGGTAGCATATGCCTGTAAGCAGCATGTGCATATCTCATCTTCATGTGAGAGACAACATGTGTCTGTAGGCAAGTGTGCACATCTCATCTTCATGCGAGAGACAATATGTACCCATAGGTAGCGTGTGCACATCTCATCTTCATACGAGAGGCAGCATGTGTCCGTAGGCAGTGTGTGCTCATCTCATCTTCACACAAGAGGCAACGTGTGTCCGTAGACAGTGTATGCACGTCACGCGATCATAAAGTGAGAGTCTTATAAGTTATCACTCTGAAAGTCCCTTAGGGTCTCCCTCTACTTTCCACATGACTCGAGCTTTGATAGGATCTTGTAAGTTAGCCCCACTTCCAAGTCACTGAGGTTTGTTCACCAAATTATGGATCGAGGGTCTTATAAATTAGCCCTTTGAAGGTCCCTTAAAGTCTCCCTCCGCTTCTCATACAACTCAAGCTTTGATGGGGTCTTGTGAGTTAACCCTGCCTCCAAGTCGTCGAAGTTTGGTCGTTGATCATCAAGGATCCTTATAGTTAGCCCACATCTATTAGACATAGTTTCGATCAAAGGAATTCTTCACAGTGAAAGAAGTTGAGATCATTCATAATGCTAGAACAAGCAGAGATTAGTGAATTTGAGCATTTGTATTGATATATAATGACATAAAATTACAATATCACTGATGATGTATGCATAGGTTGGTGGAGTTCCAAGGTCTAGGGAGTGGAGTCCAATCGAGTTGCTTGAGGCGATAGGTCCCCGGACATACTACCTCATCCACCTAATAAGGACCTTACCAATTGGGTGATAGCTTTTCCTGCTCAGTGGACTGTGAGACTTTAGCTCACCGCTATACCAAGTCACCAACTCAAATTTCCATAATTTTGATCTAGATGTTGTAGTACCTGGCCACTCTCTGATGACAGGCAGCCATTTTGATAGCGGCACGCTCCCTGCTTTCTTCGATCAAGTCGACGTTGGCTCAGAGTCACACAGAGTTGGTATCTTCATTATATTTCTTGACTCTAAGAGATGAGAGTCTGAATTTCAGAGGGATGACTGCTTTGGTTCCGAATGCAAGGTTGAAAGGAGTCTCTCCCATCAGAAGCCTTTGAGTGGTTCGATAGGCCCATAGCATATGATGAAGCTCATCCGCTCAGGACCCCCAAGTCCGATAAATTCTAACATTGAAGCCTTGTAGGAGAATTTTGTTGATCACCTCTACCTCTCCATTCACCTACAGGTGGCCAACTGAGGTAAAGCAGTGCTCTATTCCATATTTTCTGTAGAATTCAAGTAGTCAGGCACCACTAAACTACCTGTCGTTATCTGTAATCAGGACTTAAGGAAGATCATAACGGCAGATGATTAATTTCTAAATAAAATCTTTTACTTTCGCCTTAGATATACGAGCCAGGGATTCGGTCTCGACCCACTTTATAAAATAGTCGATAGCCACCAACAGGAACTTATGCTGATTGGGCATGAAAGGGAAAAGACCAAGGATATCTATCTCCCATTGAGTGAATGGCCATGGGGTGCTGATGGGAGTTAGAAGTATTGCCGGTTGATGCTGATATTGGAGATCCTCTGGCATCAATCGTAGTTTCTGAGAAAGGTACCTACATCCTATTGTATAGTGGGCCAATAGTAGTCTTGTCGAAAGATTTTGTAAGAAAAGAACCTACCCCCCAAGTGGCTTTCGAAGATTCCTTCGTGGATGTCCTATAGTGCATAATCTATCTCGGATGGGTGTAGATATTTCAGGAGAGACAAGGAGAATATCCTCTTGTATAGTTTGTCATCATGTAAGACATAGCAGGCAGCTTGTTTCTTTATCTTTTGGGCTTCCTTGGTCAGTGGGTAGCTCATCTGACCTAAGGTACTTAAGTAGGGGATCGATCTTGCAGGGTTCTTCATCAACTTGCTGGACAACAAGAGGCTCCTTGATAAGTGGTATATTTTTATATTTATTATAGGTATTTTTAATAATTTATGGTATTAACATCTTCTTAAAAACCTAATTTCATGAATTTATTAAATTTTTTTGAAAAATAAATAATTTTAAAAAAAATATGAAATTAGATATATTTATGAAAAATAAGATGTTAATTTAATTGAGCAATTTAAGCACCAAAATAAAAAAAATTGAAAAATTTAATGCATATTTTTTTCAATTTTTCAGATGAAAATTAAAGCAAAAATAGAGCCAAAATACCTTTAAAAAACTTTAAAAATAGCCTCCGATGCATGGTGGACCAGTCGATCAGTCCACGAAATCAGGACGCGGTCCACCAGAGATCTCACGCGGTCTACAGGTATGGTTCACAAGTGGGCGAAAGCTATTTTACATGATCGAACGGTCAAAAACTCATCCATCAAGAGATCCAACGGTCTAGATTTGTGCCGACTTTGAATAGAACTTTTCTGCGCAATCCAACGGCCCAGAATCAATCTAAGGCACAATCCAATGGTTGAGAATGAATTTGATTGGAATAAGGAGATTAAAAGCTAGATTTTGATCAAATTTGGGCGGTCCACAGCTAATCGAACGGTCAGAAATATTTCTAGGAGATCAATACATTTTCTAAGGATTTTAGGACTCCTTTTGTCATCAAAAAAATATCCAAAAGTCATCTATAAATAGGAAGTCCGGGAATAAGCTTTAGGAGGAGAAAAAATCAGAGAAAAAGCAAAGAAAAAATAGAAAAAAAATTAAAAAGCTTTAAAGATCAATTATTGGGAGATTATGGAGCTAGAGAGCTTGATGCGAGGCTAAATTCCTTCAATCCAGAAATATGATGAAGCCTGTAAATAAATTTTTATTTTTTTATTTAATTTTTATCAATAAAATTATGCTTTTATTTCAAAAAAAAAATTTAAAAGTTATCAAGTAAGTTAGTATTTAGCATTTAAGCACCAGATTACATTTAAGAATTGAGTTAAACCAAGTATTTTTAAAAGAAAATTGATGTACAGACCAGAGAGTTTGTGAGATATCGAGAGATCAAGTATTAAGAAAACTCAATAAGAAGTTAAGTTTAAAACTTAAATAATTTTTTTTGAGTATTTTTAAATTTTTTTATCAGTATCAAAAAAGAGTTTATTTTTTATGGACTTATGTAGGGTAACTATACGTTTCTTCATATATTTAAAAAAAAAAATTTCAAGTACTTCATACTGAGTAATCTGGTCTCTTTTTCTAAGCAAGCATTGAGTTTCACATCAAAAGGTATGAAGGGCAAAGAAGCTTTATTGTAAAGTTAGTTTTAACTCGTAGCCTGTTTGATTCGAGCAAGTAGGTTCGAGAGATATTCTATACCTAGTGCCCTAAAGCCATCTGGTTTGAGAGTCATTGACTGAAAACTCGCTACATAGGTCAAACAGAAAGCTTAAGGGGTTAAGACACTCAATAGCGGTACAATGGTAAAAAAAAAAAGAGTTCAATAAATGAAGGATGGAAGTAACAATGTACTTGTCCATAAGAAGGTTGATGATTTAGAAATAAAGGTAGAAATAATTTTTAAAAAAATTTAGAAAAAATTTAGTATTTTTAGTTTAACTCTTATATTGATTAGTATTAATACTCTAATGCATACCTCGCTCACGCTCTGCTGTATATCAGTGGTCTTTTTAAAATTATTTGATGAAATTTGAGACTTTAAGTTAAATGGTACTTAAATCTAAATTTTTTCTTTACTCGAGGACAAGCAAAGTTCAAGTTGGGAGGGTGTGATAAGTGGTATATTTTTATATTTATTGTAGATATTTTTGATAATTTATGGTGTTAACATCTTCTTGAAAACCTAATTTCATGAATTTATTAAATTTTTTTGAAAAATAAATAATTTTAGAAAAAATATGAAATTAGATATATTTATGAAAAATAAGATATTAATTTAATTGAGCAATTTAAGTATCAAAATGAAGAAAAATTTTTGAAAAATTTAATGCATATTTTTTTCAATTTTTTAGGTGAAAATCAAAGCAAAAATGGAGCCAAAATACCTTTAAAAAATCTTTAAAATAGCCTCCAATGCATGGTGGACCAGTCGGTCGATCCACGAAATCAGGGTGTGGTCCACCAAAGATCTCATGTGGTCTACAAACAGTTCACAGGCGGGCAAAAGCTATTTTGCACGATCGGACGGTCGAAAACTTATCCATCAAGCGATCCAACAGTCCAAATTTGTGCCAACTTTGAATAGAACTCTTCTGCGCAATCCGACGGCCCAGAATCAATCTAAGGCACAATCTAGTGGTTGAGAATGAATTCGATTGGAATAAGGAGATTAAAAGTTGGATTTTGATCAGATCTGGGTAGTCCACAGCTAATCGAATGGCTAAGAATATTTTTAGAAGATCAATACATTTTCTAAGGGTTTTAGGACTTCTTTTGTAATCAAAAAAATATACAAAAATTATCTATAAATAGGAGATCCGAGAATAAGCTTTAGGAGGATAAAAAATCAGAGAAAAAATAAAAAAAAATTCAAAAAATTTTAGGGATCAATTATTGGGAGATTATGGAGCTAGAGAGCTTGATGCGAGGCTAAATTCTTTCAATCCAAAAATATGATGAAGTCTGTAAATAGATTTTTATTTTTTTTATATTTAATTTCTATATAATAAAATTATATTTTTATTTCATATCTTTTGGTATTGATCCAGCCTACACGGCTTATATCCTCTATTGACGTGCCGTGATCTCTGGATACAGTACATACTTTGGAGAGATAGATCGTAGTATGTTAGATTGAATCTTAGATCTTGTAATTGAATTTAGATAGTTTATACTCTAATAGGACGAGCTATAATCTACTGATACAATCCGTATCCCTTAGAGATAAACTATACTAATACCATAATTACAAGAATTAAATATTGTAACAAAAAAAGGAAGAAAGTAAATCTCTTTGCATGGTGGATTCAGAATTCCTGGGTTATTTCTCTGAATAATTTTCTTTCATAATTTAATTTATACTTTTGATTTCTTGCTATTATATTTCTTGTTAATCCTTCTGCAATCAATTCTCTTTTATTCTTTTTTTCAAAAAAAAAAATAATCACCCTAGATCCCCATGGAAACGATCCCTACTCATCCTATCATATAGTTTGAGTTAATTTTTATTCTTGACTGCCTACGACAGCAATCACTCCTCAAGGGTCGAGGCTTTGAGCATCTCAAAGTAGGTCCCATTCTTCAAATCAACGGGCAACAAGACTGATATCTTTGATAGTACATCTGCCCTAGCATTGTCAGTTCTAAGAACCTATTGAATGTCAAAGCTTACAAAGATTGAGGTTAAATCTTTTACCTTCTGGAGATACTTCTTCATATTCTCCTCTTGTGCCTTGTATCCGCCCTTTGTGTGCCCCACCACCAGTGGGAGTCGCTGAAGACTTTCAGTTGCTGGACTCCGACTTCTCTCACCACCTTGAGACTGGCAAGTAGAGCTTCATATTCTATCTCATTGTTGGTGGTTGAAAATTCAAAGTGTAGTGCATATCCTACAACATCACCTTTAGGATTCGTCAAGATTAGCCTAGCTCCAGCTCCAGAAGCATTCGATGAACCATCAATGTGCAGCATCCATAACTCCTTAGGGTCAGATCCTACATCTATCTCCTCACCCCTTGAGCTTTCATCAACTTCAGAGCATTCGGTAGCCCTTGAGCCTTCTCCACCATGTGAGCTCTGCTTGTTCAAGATGATACATTCCAGGATGAAGTCCGCTAGTACTTGGGCCTTGATAGCAGGGCTTGGATGATACTGCATATCCAGTTTGGCAAGTTCTAGCACCCATTTTGTAATCCACCTTGAGGTATTTGAATGGTTGAGAACAGCCTTAATCGGTTGATTTGTGAGTAGCACCATTGCATGAGCTTGGACATAAGGCCGCAGCTTTCTCATTGTGACAATCAGTGCAAAAATTAGATTCTCGAGCTTAGAGTATCTGGTCTCCATGTTATGAAGGATTTTGCTGGACAAGAACTGCGCTGATCGCCACTATAGAAATAACAAGGTACAACAGCAATTCCTCATCGGACTGAGGCTTTGCGAGCAGTGGTGGAGAACTGAGATATTACTTTAAATCCTCAAATACCTTTTGACATTCAATAGTCTATTGAAAGTCTTTTGACTACCTGAGGGTCTCAAAAAATGGGAGACACCTCTTAGCCAATCTGAAGATGAAGCGATTGAGCAAAGTGATTCTGTCACTGAGATGCTACACCTCTCCAAATATTTTTGGCATAGTCTTCTCAAGAATTATCCTGATCTTCTCGAAATTTACCTTGATGCCTCTTTGAGAGATCATGAATTTCAAGAACTTTCTGGCAGTAGCTCCGAAGGCACACTTCACTAGATTCAGCCTCATCTAGAATCGATGGAGGATGCTGAAGGTCTCCTAGAGGTCTACAATATGGTATGGGACTACACGGCTCTTGACCAACATATCATCTACATACATCTTCATATTACAGTCAAATTGATCTTTAAATATCTTGTCCACCAACTGCTGAAAGTAGCTCCTACATTTTTCAAGCTAAAGGACATCATCCTGAAATAATAAAGCTCACAATCAGTAATAAAGACTATTTTCTCCTCATCTTCAAGTACTATCTAGATCTGATAATAGTCAAAAAAGACATTCATGAAGCTGAGAAGCTCATGCCCAAAAGTAGCATCCACCATCTGGTCTATCCGATGTAATGGATAGCTATCTTTCAAGCAAGCTTTGCTCAAATCGACAAAGTCGATGCACATGCATCACTTTTCATTTATCTTTTTGATCAGAATAATATTCACCAGCCAATCTGGGTACATTACTTCTTGGATGAAGCCAACTTTGAGCAGTTTATCCACTTCCTCGAATATAGCCTTCTGATGCTCTGGGTCAAAGCTCCACTTTTTTCTACTTAATCGGATGGTAGGTTGGATCCACCTTCGGGTGATGAGACATCATCTTAGAGTCAATATTGGGCATGTCTACAGCTGATTAGACAAAGAGATCTGTATTTTTTTGCAAAAGGATAGTTAGCCGATCCTTCTTTACCTCATCAACGTGTGAGCTAATCTTTACAATTTGTTGGAGATTCTCCTTCCTCAGTGGAATCTTCAGGAGGTCCTCAGATGGCTGGGCCCATTCCTCAGATAGATCATCTCTGGCATCCAATCCAATAGAAAGTTCGGGTTGGGCCCTTGCTTGGGATGGCTGGCTTTCTGCTTGAAGTTTGATGGTAAAACATTGTTGGGCCATCGCCTGGTTGCCGCTAATCTGTCCTACTCCATTCAAGGTTGAAAACTTCACCATTAAGTGGTAGCTTGACACCACGGCCTTTAGAGTCCATAAGCTCGGATGGCCAAGGATTGCATTGTAAACTGAAGGAAGCTTGACCACTAGGAAGTCAAATTGGATTGTTGTCCACTTTGGTGTAGTACCCATGATAAAAGGGAGCTTAATCATCCCCTCCAGAATCATCAAACTTTCAGAGAAACCCTAAATCGGGGTGTTAAATCTAGTTAGCTAGTTTGGGATAAACCCAATTTGGATAAAAATAGAAAAATACAAAATATCGACTGAGCTTTCATTATCAATGAATACATGGTGTATATTAAAATTAGTAATGTTTGCCATTACAACCACCGTATCATTGTGCGGGGCAAGTACACCCTCAGCATCCCACTCGATGAAGACAATGGCATCCTCGCCCTCATCTTTAAGTCTTGACCTCTTTGCCTTCGGAGGCTTTACCGACCTAGATGACCCCCAAGTTATCATGTGAATTTCACCATGGATGGGTGGGTCTTCAACTATCGTTAGTCCCCCTGCTTCCTATCTCATCGGTTGCACTGGTGCTGGCTGTGACTGAACAAAGGGAATGGCTATGGAGGTAGAGAAGGTGGCCACTGAGCTCCCGAAGGAGGTCGCTGTAGAAGCGCTCTCCCCCGGATGAAGTGATTTAGTCTCTCCTTCCTAATGAGCCTCTCAATCTTATCATGAAGCTGCAGGCAATCTTTAGTATCGTGATCGTGATCATGATGATAGAGGCAGTACTTATTCGGGTCATGATAGTACTTATTCGAGTTGCAACAGTACTCTGACTTCATCCGCATCTATGGAGGCTGGGGTAGCTTGGTCTGGATTTTCATCAACACCTCCCCCCTACAAACACTTAAGAGCATATAATTATTATAACGCCCAGAGGGTGGGGGTTGTCGATCTCTTCTTTGAGGACTTCGAGATTGATAGCTTCAGGCCCCATTCTTCCACCTCTGGAATGAGGATCAAGAGTGCTGGTGATTTCTCCCCCCCCCCCCATCTTGGAGAGCGCTCCTTATTCTATCCTGCTACAATAGAACTAGCAAGGGTAGGGTCTCCTCTGCAAAGGCCTCCTCCATGCAGGCATACTTCTCCGCACATATAAGCATGTTCAAAAAATCTCGAAGATAAGTTTTAGTCAATGACTTCTTCAAGTTATTCTTGAGCAGGCCACCCATCATCGCAGCCATCACGATTGACTGGTCCAGATCTTGGACCTCCAGAGTCACCATGTTGAAATAATTGACAAAAGCCCGGATCGACTCATCCTTCTTTTACTTGATGATGTAGAGATAGTTGGACCACTTTTGCTACCGTCAGCTACTAACGAAGTGGCCAATGAAGGACCGACATAGATCCTCAAAGGAGTGGATAGAAGCTAGCTTCAAATTGGAGTGTCATTGTCGAGGTGCCTCTTTGAGAGTTGGAGGGAACGCTCGATAAAGGATCACATCAGATGCTCCTTGGAGGAGCATTACCGCCTTCAAGATTTTTAAATGATCGACAGGATCGACTGTCCCATCATAAACTTCTAGTTGAGGCAGTTTGAAGTACCGAGAAAGTAGCTTCTACACCATCCTCGGGATGAAGGGCAGCTCATTATTATACCCCTTTAGGGTTGTATCAAGGAGTAATTGTTGTTGAGAGCATTTTCAATTTTTTTTTCCATCTGTTTGTCAAGAGTCTAGAACTGTCTTTCGATATTGAGATCTTGGGCAACGCAAACCTCGAAATACTATGGAGAATGCCGATTGGAGGTTGAATCATGCCCTACATGTGGACTGGAAGATCTCCATCTGGCCGGCTAATAGCTCTGATAGATGTATCTCCTCTCTGGGCTCTGAGGAGGAACATGTGGCTCTGGCTGTGGTGGTGGTTGAGGAGCTGAGTGTGGAACTGGATTCGGTGGGGGCACCACTGCGGGAGGCATCGATGGTGCCACTGAGAGGGCCATTAGTTGCACCATTGAAGGAGGTGCAGGGACAACCTGAATAGGCTACAGCACCATTGGGAGAGATGCCAGAACAGTCTGGACTGCTTAAATGGCAGCCATCAAGTTTTGGATCTGCTGGAAGAACAGGCTGAATTAATCCATCATGACCAGTGCTAGTTGGGCTGGCGGGGGAGTTTCAATCGTCAGTTGCTACTCTCGGCTATTGGTTTGGATCTCCACCTAACAAGAGGTGGCGATGTTGGAGAGCCAAGATAATGTTCGCTTTAGAGGCATAATGAAGATTATGCCCTTCCTCTATCTGTTGCTACTCGATTTGGTTGAGATCGAAGAGAAGACAACTAAGCCTTATGCAGGAGTGACAATGCTAGAGTGACCTGCAAAATAAGTCCAAATCGAAAGTTTTCATTCTGATGAGGATCCTTTGATGCTCAAGTCAGATTCAGAGAACAACAGAGACAGCAACGAGTTCTCTGAGAGGGATTGATTGACTTATCTTGGTCCTCAGAGTTTTGGTTGCTTATATAGAATACTGTCGAATAGTTGGTCGGACAGCTGTGAGATCATGCAATCCTAAGATTATATGATCATTGAATATGCCATTGCGGGCGAGATAATTTAGCCTTCAATCACTCTCATGAGATTAGGAGAGTTGGTGACACCTGAGTCTATCCACTCGAGGTGGACAGCTGTCGCACACATCGTGAGGTGAGCCGGCTGTGATAACTAGGATAGCCTACGTGCTAAGATATTGGCTTGTCGAGACAATAGAGTGCGCTAGACAGACCATACGATAAATCAGACACAAGCTACTCTAAACTGTATATGGCTCAGTTCTTAAACAAGCAGTCCCGGTGATAGCTTGGAAACCTGAGGTATCCCATGGTTGTCGTGCTGATCTGAGGTACATATGGTAACCATTGTAACAACAATCATTACAGATACATTCATACAATCAGCCATCATAGATACATTCATCATTCAACATAGATACATCCACATAATTATCTATCTCATAGGTACTTTTAGTCCATAGCCATCCAACACGCAATTTATAAGAATTATAAAGCATGGATTTATAATAACTCATATTATTCTAATTATGATATCATTCAAGCATATGTCTATATGATTTCAACATGGGCGTAGGACTCATCTATGGTTTTTATGTCTTTGGTCCAACTCTTAGGCCAATAATCTTGATTTTGATTCAACTATTGACCCAATCAAGATTACATGAATTCAACTCTTGACCCATCTTGTCAATTATGAGTCAATCTCATATCACGTTTTGAGTTAAGTTAACAAGCTCTTAAACAAATCCAATCTAATCAGGTTTGAGAAGATCTAGCCGACTCTCTGAAGGGTTGTTTTTTCTATGCTTTCCTTTCTCTCCCTGAGACCATTTTAGGGTCAACTCATCTTTGACTGGAGTCGACTCATGAAGCTCTAGAGTCTACTCTTAGGAAGGCTGCTTTTCCATGCTTTTGGTCTTTCACTTGAGACTATTTAGGGGTCGACTTGTCAAATCTTGGAGTTGATACATGAAATGTGCTAATATGCTCCAACGAGTCAGGGTCAACTCTTTTTTTCTAGGAGTTGACTCCTACAATCTTCCAAAATAAGGGTTTTCTATTTGACATTGTGGGCATTCTGAGGTTGGCTCCTAACTATCTAGGGTGGACTCCTCTAACTCAAAACTTGTGAAATATAGCTTGAAAATCTTTTTAACTTGGATAATTTGAATGAGCTCCTTCTTCAATTTAGTTGATCATTTTGAGCACTTTTAGAGGTCTACAATCGTTCTTAAACACACAATTAGGAGCTTTGTACTCAAATATTTTATTTCATCAAAATCAAATCTTAAGTCAACAAATAATTTGTGTTCAAACAAATATGTATAGTGGATGTCTACATAAATTGCTTGACTTCCTTCCATATTTTAGTAAAAGTTACGCAACATGACCCACTGTCAAGGTGAACCAGAAGGTAAAGTCACATCTGACTTGTGCCATTTCTTTGCATTTATAGTACCTGCAATTCCCTATGCATTTCACAAAATACACCTATAGAGACATGAGTCTAGTTCCACTTTGAAAAAAATGAATTACTTTTAGATGTGGATCACATTCTACTTTCTCTTTGCAGATCAAAAGTTTCATTTCGCAGTTTGCATGATTAATAAAGAGGGCATAGCATTAGAAAAATTTCTGGCATTCATTATTATGCAAGTTTCATTAGATGCACAATGGCAAGTGAGATCATTTTCTTTTAGCTACATCTGCTGATGAATTTAGAACTAAAATCGAAAACAAATGCAAATAACTAATTTTGCAAAAAAAAGTTAATCAACTAAATTGCTTGTTGTTTTCTAGCAGCATTCAAAAATTGATTTGTCGCAAATAAAGTGAAAAACTCCTGCTAAAATTTGTCTCGTAACATCCAGCACAACACTTGTGAAGCCATAATAATTACATTTATCCTTCTGCTTCTTGCTAATTTTGGAGCAAGGTTGATGCCCAGATCCCCTTGAAAATAGACATCTAGGACCCTTCATTCAGAATGCCATCCTGCATTCAGTAATTTTCAGAGAAAAGTATAATATAATAGCATGATGTTCACTGTATAATAATAAATTTCAGATTGATTAATAAATCTCTGACTATTCAATACAGTTTCTGTGACAATCTCTAACATCGAACCCTCCTATGTAATCAGCGGACACTAGTTTGCCATTAAAATAGTGCATCATCCTTCCTTAAACCTGGGAATTTGTTTTCAAGAATATGCAATGTTCCTCCAACAATGATAAAAAGAGTAATATTGCATTTAACAATATGTGGAATAATGCCATGATGGTTGTACCCTCTACTTAGCAACCAAAGCTTCTGAGCTCATCTTCTTTGGTGCATCCTCAAGTATTTACAATTAGGTAATTTAATTCAGATAAGTCTCCCTCTCTTTATCCCCGAAAAAACAATATATAAAATAATGCATTAATCAACATTTGAGAAGTGCAGAGATTGGCTTGCCACCGTATCATTGCTAGACCGACAGCGTAATGTTTTCAAATCATTTCAGAGCATTGTTATTAGTTTTGTCGGGTTTTTGAGCAGGCAAACTTTCAGAGTTTAACTGAAGTTTAGTATCACTTCAATTGTTCTGACATTTTGTGGTTCCATTAGAAGATGAGGCATTTCGTTTGTACTCATAGCCTCTAAAATACCCATGCGAGTTTGGTTTGCCACAATTTTCTTCCTCTTTGATTATTCCACCTGCTTATGTTGTAAACGTTTGTTGCAACAATTGAGAGTTCTCTGACTCGCTTATATGACAAAGCTGGCAAGTTTACATTCGCTGCGTTACTTTTTGTAATTTAGTTTTCTGCTTTGTTAACTGAACCAATACGAACTGCTTGCAGTCTGTTAGATACAGCATCATACATTGAAGTCCTCTTCCACTTTCTCTGGTACTGAAGCCTAGTACCCTTAGCCCTGTCCCTAGATTTATTTGTCACATCAAACCCTCTGTTTTTATTGGCCAGAAGGCATGACATTTGAGGCAACAAAGTGGTCTTATCTTGCTTTATTTTGATCATTTGCAAGTCGAATAAATTTGGTAGGCTGCTCTACAATTGCATTGGCTATAGAAAAACCATTAAATATGTTTGCTGTGGTAACCAACGGTGGGCTTTTTATCACAAATATTTTATCCGAACAGCTAATGCTCTAGTGTTGGTGGGGACTTCCGGAGCAACATCTTACGCTTCCTAATGGTCAGTTAATCAGCACCCTCAGTCTGGTATATATGAAGAATTGGAGACAAATATTCTATCTTCTGGTTGCTTTTGCATTATTGAACTAGTTCTTCGTCATGTTAGATATGGCTTCATTAATTAGCCTCATGATTTCCAATTATGATCTTGTATCATTGATTTCAAGAAAAACAATCCCTCTACCATGAAGTATCTTGAGAAATTGAGATAATGTAATTCTTCTCATGGAATCATTGATCAGTCAGCTTATAAATTTAAATCAAGTGATAATTGATCTCCCTCAAGAGAATTTCTGTTTACACTGCTGTGAACAATCTAGAGATACCTGAACTTCGGATGAATTATGCCATATTCCTCATTTGTGAGATGCAACACAAAATCACTCCTTGAAGAGCCACCATCTACTATGCATTGGAATCCTTCATTGCAAGGACATGGTGCTCCTGGTGATGATACAATTGGTGATTGAGTTTGCTTGGCTATGGACAAAGTAGCCAATCTGGAGGTCATTGAGGAACCCTGCTGTGTTTTTCATTATTACAACAGATAAAATAAGGGAAGTTATTTGTGCAACTTAAACACTTCCTACTTTAGCATGCAATTTTTGTATCCATCACGTTTGTAATTTCTGGAATTTAGAACTAGTTTAAAGGTGAAGACTGT
Source organism: Elaeis guineensis (assembly GCF_000442705.2). Taxonomy (NCBI): domain Eukaryota; kingdom Viridiplantae; phylum Streptophyta; class Magnoliopsida; order Arecales; family Arecaceae; genus Elaeis; species Elaeis guineensis. Next base: position 47,185,862 of record NC_025997.2, read on the forward strand.
GTGTTCTTTTCTCAGTAGAAGCAAGCTCCTTTCTTCAGCAAATGAAACTCTCTTAACACTGTCTTGCTCTGTATAATGTATCAAATAACATTTTATATGACCTAAGTTTGACCTGCTACAGAGAGGATAAATTCAGAAGCCTACCTTCTTGTTCATGCTTAGCTGCTCAACATATGCAGCTTTTAAGATTCTTGTAATTCTGCTAAATTAACCCCAATAATGGACCCAATAATCCCAGTATTTTTTACCATGCAAATTCATTGAAATCTAAAAGAATTTCATTGATAACTAACCATTCAGTCAATATCTACTTCATACAAACCACGTTATTACACTGCTAAGAAGTCCAAGACACCCAACTGTCCAAGAAGAAAAGAAATGAAGAGAGAGGGCGATAGAGAGCGAGAGAGAGAGAGAGAGAGAGAGAGAGAGAGACGCAAAGGTTGATTTTCCTTGACATTTGCTTGCATCTTAACTAAAGCGGATGGAGGAAGCAAACAGGTAGCTTCAAATGCCAGAGTATGACTCTCTATCCATGCACGTGTTGCACAACCTGACGTGATTAGAAGACATTGTTTAGTATTGTTAAGAGGGCGATAAGTGGCCAATGATTCCATCCACATTCTTTCGCTATGCGCAACAATGATAACATTCTTTCACCAGCACTTTTATCGGATATCGTCCGCTTTCTGAACAGTTTGGAGAGTCCTCCACGGTTCCTCATTGGGCAGGGTTGGAAATAATTCAGCTCTGGTAGGTCTATGTTAGCCCCTATCATGCTCAAAGTGCCAAAATAATAATAATTATGGGTTTAAGTGGCCTATGAATTGATCAAAATGCAACTTGGCTATTCAAATAGACTGATCACATGAGCCCATTGGTTGGAATTCCTTCTTATTTTTATTTTCAGAAATGAAAATCAGATGCAACCAGAAGGATCTGTTCAGAAAAATGATTCCGATTTAAGTGTGAAAAATAATTTTAGAAGTTTTAGAGACTACAAGTGAAGTTTTAACTGGTACTAAACATATGAGTATTAATATTATTGATTTTTTAATGGGTTTATAAGAAAAAAATTATCGTCTGAAATTTTACCTAGTTGTGGATTTTGAATACCACTACTTGTTTACACCAAACATAAACAACTTTGTATATAAACCCCTACATAGTAAAAGAAATACATTTAGTATTATGGGTGAAATTTCAGTTAGTATCAGCAACCCCCGTGCAACAACTAGTTTGGATATCAGATCGCTGCAAATAGCTCCCTTTTTTCTCTTCTCATCTCATGCCATTGCCCTAGGCGAGGAGATTGGAGGTGAGGCTAGGACTTGAAGAGGTGAAGGGTGCTAGATAGAGATTAGGGTCAAGATTTGGAAAGAGAAGGTCTCGGCGTCGGATTCACATTGGCAGTGAAGCACATTGTCGGAGTTGGAGATCGAAGTAGGGTCTGCCAAGGAATTAATTAGGGACAGAGACTCTGGAATTATGGCTCTATTCTTTCTCTCTCTCATGCTTGCTCACTCACATGCACACAATTTCTGTATTCTGGACAATAACTTGAGATGATGAACAAAAATTTGGAACCCACGTCTTAAAAATTATTACTACAAGGCTTCAAAAAATAGATATTGAGGTCGATAATGAACCAAGCTGGAGAGTTGAAAGTTGAACTAAATCGATATAGATCGTGATCAAATCTACAAAAGAAGTCTTAAAACCGTGGGATACTCTTCAATTTAGGATCCTCCAATACTTAAGTCGGCCAAGATCTTGAGAACAGATAGTAGAAATGAAGAAGTAAAATGCAAAAAGTATGATTTTGAAAATGGAATGAAGTGAAGAGACTTTAGTTTTCTTCAGTGAAAAATTTAGAAGAGTTTTATCTTTGTGAGTTCAGACTTACCTTCTAAAAAATATTATGTCCCCTTTATATAGAGAGAACTTGCTTAGGCCTTAAAAAAAGTTTGTTAGGTCGTTAGAGATCTATTAAATCATTATAGATCTGTTATGTCGTTAGAGATCTATCAGGTCGTTAGATTGTTATAATAGAATGGCCAGTTATGTAGAATTCATGGAACGGTTGTCCATATGGTGATGAACTAAAATATAACTGAAAGACAGTTATTGCTGAGCTAGATGATAGCTGTCGGATAACGGTTTGTATCTCTGATGGCATGTCCGTAAAAAATCGATGTGGAATAGCTGAAGCCAGTAACCATCTAAACTGGTTATCATACCTTTAGTATTAATAATCATATCGAATGATAACCGAAATAAGATATTGCAAATCAGCTACAAACCGAAGTAAAGGTCTTGCTTATCATCAGTTCCGAATTAAGCTGACTAATAGATAGTATTGAAAAAATAGATCGGTCATAGGCTGATGTGATCATGAGAGAATATTTAACCTAGATAATAATCTTCCACTACGTGTCCAGATGGTAATGAGGTCGGATAATATGCACCAACAGAAGTTTAAAAAAAGTAAATTAGAATCTTATATTAGGGTTTTGGATGTTGAAGATTTTAGGGTACATTTGTTATAGAATTGATTATAAGGATCATGTTTTGAGTTTGTTATTAATTGGTCTCTTGTATGATACATCTATGTTAATTAAGAATTATGGAGGAAGAAAATATATGTTAATAGGTCTTTTTTTTCTTATGGGATTCAAACCGGCCCATTGTAGAAGTACTCTGGATATTGTAAATTGATCTAGCTCAATCTGATTTTGATGATTGTATTGGTCCAATCTATGAAATTCATGAAATTTTAGATCCAACCATCTAAATAAGCTCTTATATATAGTAATTTGTATAGTAATTTGCAAAACAATATGAGAGTTCACAATTACTTCAAACATAATTATTTTTATTTTTAAATAGAATTAATATCCTATTTATATCTTTGAGGTTTTAGGGAAAAAAGTGAAAAGATAATAAGAGGTGTTGCATCTCTCTTCCTATTAAACTTTTTCTGCCACACCTTCAGTCTCCAGACCATACAAGAAAATTAAGAACAACTCAAAGCGAATCTATATTAACCGATAATATTAGCTTAGGCAGTACATGAATATATGCAGTATCATGGAAGTCCTTACTTTGGTGGTTCATAAGGTTTCAAGAACTTGAATGAAATTATGAAAATACATAGAAGGGAAAGCAAAAGGTCGAAACAAGTATGCAAACTAATCCCAGTCATAATTCTATATTCCTGAACATGAATCATGTGATCATACCATTGAAATCGACTGATGTCATGTCTATGATGGCATTCATACCATTACTTCAAATTGACTTGAACTTGGAGGCCGGTTACACATGATGTTGGAGGACCTGAATGTTGAATCAAATATCATCAGAAGGCTTGGATCATGATTTTGATTAAGCTTTTTCCACGTACCCTTCTGGCTACACCCTTACAACTACAATTAACATACTTCATAACAATCATATAGTCAAGCATATGGGTGTCTCTTTTCATAAATCCATTCACCCTAAAGATTTTACCGGGGGCCAGAGTTATCAGCACATGGGTGACAATTATCAATAACAGAGTTACGAGGAAGCCCAAAGACGGTGAAGAAGTGGCACAATATCGTAAGTATCCTACATTCTATTAGAGAAGGCAACCCGAACTCATGATTACAAAAAAAAAAAAAAGAAAGAAAATAATCTTTAGCCTACTAATAAAGCATGCATCTAAGATATAACTATTTAGAGCCCAGACAAAAAATATGGTGAGGGCTGCATTTGTTTATTTATTTATTTATTGTTAACATTGCTGCAACATAATGAAAGATGAGGACCGTAAGCACTAGAGATAACACCATGAGTTGTCTGCTCTGCATTTGATAGATAAGATAGGTTGCACCTGACATCAGTTTTGATCACGGGGCCTACCATCTAGGTCAGTTAGCTAGGCTTTGTCATGCACGGCCAGACCACTCAGGAAGGAAGCTTCTGAATAGTTAATGCACCAATCCTTATTTCATGACCACAAGAAAAGCTTGGCAGAGTTATTTTGCAAATTATAATTTCTGACATGGCTGCTACAAAAATTATTACTAGAAAATAAGAATGATCAACCAAGACTGGCAGATAGAGTCCTTTTATTGAGCTGATCGATTGATAGAAGGTATAAATACACTTTGCTTGTTCATGGCCTACTAATTATAAAGTACATTAAATGAATGAAAGAAGAGTAGGGCAAAACTGGGGAGAATGTTCAGTCAAAAAATTCCCATGGTGTCTTTGTTGGGGGATCAAATGTCTCCCACATAGTTGTAACCACTACAGGCTTTAATTTGGCATTTGAGATCTCGAGGACATCTAAAGTTTCAACACACTTTTGCACCCTCTTAGCCTGCAAAACAATAAATAAGAGTCTCTCATGCTTAAATCTTCATGCAGTTTTTGTTTAAGTAGGTCATCGAAGAACAATTAGGCTATAGAAATATCAATGTGCAGATGCGCGTGTAATAAAAGAAGAAAAACCATTCATAAATAAGTACTAGAAATTAGTTTCCTTTTTTTCCACAGAATATGATTTTTATTTTTCAATTGAATAAGAGAAGGACAATCTCTCTCTCCTTTTTTTTTTTCAAAGCTCATTAATGATTTATAAACTCAAAGATAGATTATGACCATTTTTGGAAGCAAAACTTTTAGAAGACAAGTTTATTCCCAATGCAATAATTGTGATAACAACTAAAAATTTATGAGATCCACACAAATTGCATATCTTTCTGGTAACAACCTAATGATCGACAGAAGATATGAATAACTGAAAATAGGCTTTTCCAAGATCCTATCTGCATCTAGCTGTGAGAATGTCACTACTTTCAACTTGACATTTTTTTCATTAGCATGCTTGGCCTAAATGAAACTCTTTAAAATATTTTCTACTTTTTCCACATTTTCTCACCAGATAGGATGATGATATTTGTGGGTAAAATTTTATCAGCATGTACTTAATATGTGAATAAAGAGGATCTGATACTTCAGAGCTTTTATCCTTCAAGCATTTGGTATTTAGATCTGCTGTTAGGTCTGTTAAGTGACAAGTAGGCCATTGCCATGAACATTCTGAGAAATAAATGTGCCCATTAAAACAAGTGGATATCTGAATAACTTAATCTCTGCATAACATCAATATGTTTTTGCAAACTTTGCCTTTCTTAGCTTTTTGTTTATTGTTTACGAAATCAAGGCATTTGGTATATTATAGTTTCTAAGTTGAAATTCGTACTTGGTTTTTTAGGACCAAACACCTCCCAATGTTCTCTCATTAGTTTTACCAGCCACCCATATGGATTAATTGTAGACTATCATATTTAAGGAAAATACATGGAGAAATAAAAGGAACAACTAGAAACAAACCAGTAGATTTTTCTGGGAAGAAGCATCTCCTTCAGTAGGGATACTATCTAGTTTGACTGCTTGTCTCATAAGCAACTCAATCAATGTTGTGATCTGTACTTCTGCAACCTTATTCCCATTGGATATGGATTTTTCTATGGTAGTTACCTGGAAACAAAAGAAATTTGGAAAATTGATAAGCACATGAAACTATACATGATACTCTAATAAGAGATTATACCTATTACCTGAATCTTAAAGTTTACTAGCAGCAGTGGTACATAGAGGTTTTGTGTGACATCAAAAGCTATAGTGATTTAATAAATAAATCAGAAACAATCAAAGGAGTCATGACATTACTTTAACTTGATTAGTTGCAAATGAGTTTCATTTGTCACCATGCAACAATTGCCATAAATGATTCATTTGGTTAATTATATATTCTTTCATTTCTTTTCTTTTGTCCTCTTTTCTTTTCTAGGGTGGGGGCTCTAGGAATATTGTAAAATCCTTTGTCCACCACTGTCAGTGGAAAAAAGCTGAGGTGGAGCATACTGTTTCACCGGATTGGGCTATGCAGCACCATCATGGCACGACTGGATGGCCCCTACTTTTCAATTGACAATGGCCTCGGTTACGAAACCATCATCAGAGAACATGAAGGGCGTGCCCATTCTGGTTTTTTCAAAATGAGAAAATGTCACTTTTGCCCCCATCCCTAAAAGAAGAAAAGAAGTAGGAAGAGAGAAAAAGCTTTTCGTCTTCCTCCATCTTCTCTCCCTCCTGGTGCGGGCATTTGCTTCCCTTCGATGATCAACATTTGCTCTCCCCTTCGTCTTCATTTTCTTCCTTCCGATGACTGGAGCATCTCAACAGTTAGCAGCGGTTGGCGACAAGCCCCTGATGAAGATTCCCCTCTCGAGTGACTGTTCGCAATGAGCAGTTGGTTTCCCCTCATTTTTCATAGGACGAGCAGTTGCCAACATTTTCCCCTCATTTTTCTTAAGGCGAGCAAGCGGTTGCTAACGGTTCTCCTCCAGTTCTAAAACTTGTCTAGGTATCCTCTTGCCCCATTTCCTATATCCCCTTCCCCCTTTCCATGGTTGTATTGAGTTTTCTTGACCCTAACTCAAAGAGAACCATTTGTTGCAGGAGCTCGCATTTACAGAATTCCCATTTGTTCACAAATGGTCCCTAAAAAGTACTTGTTTAAAAGGCGACGAGGACAAGACAACGACAAAAGCCAGAAGAACGAAGGGAGCACAACTATTATTGTCTATAGGGGAGAGGATGCCCCTACTTCAACCCTCGAAAGAGGAGAAACAAAGAAAATGGAAGAAAGAGAAGAAGGTAAACGAATATTATTTTCCTATAAAATTATGAAACAATGATATATGATGACCCCTTGTAAGGTTTTAGGCCCTCTGATAAAGGTTTTTTTACTTCCTGTGACGTTCTATGACTTCCTATAAAATTTCAAGATTTGTTCACTTTTATTTCAAGATTTGTTCACTTTTAGGTCTTCTATTAACTAACTATAACCTCCTTCAATTATTTAAAGAAATAGATGTCATATTTGTTCAATAAGATGTCATCAGATTACAATAAAAAATCATATTTCTTGAACAGAAAGTCGTAGGAGGCAACAAATTATCATACTAAGGAACAAGATGTCATACCATTATCTATAATGTCATAGGATTCAACATAAAGTCATATAGGACATCAGAAAGTAATAATAGCCTTTTTTTCTTTGTTCTATAACATCCTAAACAATAAATATGATTTTTTGTTTTATCACATGAATTCCTTGTAGGTATATCTCACTTCATTTGACCTAATATAAATTGGTGTTGACACAAATGACTTAATGTTGCTTGCATGAATATTATATGACTTCCTGGAGAATGAAACATTATGATCACATGGAAAAGCATACCAATTCTTCGTGCAGCCTAACAACCCAATGTTATAACTTCCTGTTTATTTGTAATGACATCCTATTTTCTAAATATGACATCCTGTTGCTTTGTATCACACCATTAACATAACTTTTTGTTGCATGGTATGACATTTTTTGGTCTATTATAACTTCTAGTTGTTGAATATGACTTTCTGCATCTTTATATGACATCTTATTAGTTAGTATGACTTCCTGTTATTCGTTATAACATCCAATTACTTTTTATAACATCTTATTGATTATTATCATTTCTTGTTATTCTTTATAATATTCTGTTCATTATTGTGACATCCTGTTGATTGTCATGGTGTCCTATTATTATCTATGGCATCTTATTACTTGACATCCTGTCGATTAGTATGACTTCCTCCTATTAACCATTCACTTGTTTGTTATAGTGAAAAAACTGAGAAAGCCAAGTAAGCCCTGAGTTAAGAAAGAATGAGCCCCTCAAATTTTCAAGAACTTATGCAAGCCAACAGTTTACATAGAGAATGTCCGAAAAATGTAGTTTTCTCCTTCTCACATAGATCTAATCCTCAAGACCCCATTTGGCATCTTCATTGATATAGATTTATAGTTGATGAGGTACTCCTCTCTGATATTATAAAATGTTATACTAGAGGTGATGAATTTATTTTTGCTAGAAAAAGAATAAGATTCAATGCCGAGGAAGTGACACTTATTGGGGATCTTCTATGTCATGAGATGAAGATCTCAGCCACCAAGAAAAAGGAGAGGCTTTTTAAGACATTTGGGGCTAGCTTGGATCCGCAGCATAAAATGTTAGAGAGATAAATTGGTTAGCTCGAAGAGAAAAGACATTGAGAATACTGTCAGGCTTTGGATAACCTATATGCTTCCATATTTTTGACTCCAAAGTCAAACCAGACATGCCCGAGATATCTTATCCCTTTCTTGGATGACTTGTCACAATTAAAAGCTTTTTCGTGAACGGTTGCGATCAAAAACTTGACTGTTGAGGTGCTCCAAGAGATTGGTGACTACTTGAGGTTTGAAGAGGCACGCCAAACAAAGAAGCCAGATAGGGGTAGAAGGCAGCCCACCTCCTTTGGTTATTCAGTAACCCTCTTGTAATGACAATTCACGATCATAATTCATCCTATTTAACATTTTTTTATTCTTTCTATAGTGTGATTTGAAAAATTGCCCATGTGCAGTCATGGTTCCTCGAGCACATCAACATCAGAGCCCTAGCTAATCCTAGAAAATTATCCAAATTATTAAGATGGCATGACTACCAATAAAAGGACCCACGACAAGAAGTTTGACAAAATCCAGCCCCACAAGATAAAGTTACAGCCATCATATTATAGGAAGTTATATGAGATTAATAGAATATCATATTTTGGAACAGAACATATTGCATCTTAAAGAATATCATATCATCTTTTAGGAGGTCATAAGATGTTATAGGAAGTTATTTATCTTTCACAGGATATCATATCTTTTTACAGGAAAAGAATTGATTTTAACAGAATATCATATCATTTTATAGGAACATTTGTCATAGAATATCATTTTTTCAACAAGATGTCGTATACTCTCACAGCATATCATATCTTCTTTTGTTTACTCATATTATGATATTATATCTTTCAATAGAATGTCAGTGTCTTATAGAATGTCATATATGGCAAGTTACTAATTTTCTCTTTTCTTTCTTTGTTGCCAAGTTGTGGATGCTATACAACCCACCCCACAGGAGCAATGGCTTCTCAGCCTAAATGAAGCAAAGTTGGATTTGCCCAAGAGCAAGCACTGTACATTGTGTGCACAGCTATAGATTTAAAATGAGTTTAGGAAAAAGCTCCAAGTTCGAGAGAAGTTGTTAAGATCCTTGCTTGGAGAGGAGAGAAAATGAAAAAAAAATTCAAGGAAAAGAGAGTTGAGGAAGAGGAAGAGGTGGAAAAGGTGGAGGACAAGCCTAAGTTCTTGACATATTCACTCAAAAAGAGGGTGCAAAAAGAACATCAACTATGTAAGATCTCATATCTGACAGAAGATTCAAGTTCTGGGACTGGCCAGCCTAAAAAGAAAACCAAAATAGTCCCACACCCAAAGAAAAGGAGCTTACCGACATATCAACTCTACCAAACAAACAACCAAAAAAAGATGAGGTAGGCATTACATTCTTGTTTGATTTATTATAAGATCTTTAGGCTCGATTAAATTTTTTACATAGATCTTTTAAACTGACTTTTTAATACAAGGATTCATCCAATATTTTCAGGATTACCAAGACAAAGACCTGTTGTCTGAGGAAGATTTTGTCATCAACATTTTCTTGAAAGAAAGAATTAATTCGTAAGTATTTGTGACATCCTGTAGGGTTATAGACATCTTGTATAATTTAATATCTTCTCTAATTCATAAATTATACAGGATGTCACAAAATACTTATGAATTAATTATTTCTTTCAAGAAAATATTGATGACAGAATCATCTTCCTCAGACAACAGACCTTTGCCTTGATAATCCCAAAAATATTGGATGAATCCCTACATTAAAAAGTCGATTTAAAAGACCTATGTAAAAAATTTAATCGAGCATAAAGATCTCATAATAAATCAAACAGAAATATAATGCCTACCTCATCTTGTTTTGGCTATTTGTTTGGCAGAGTTGATATGTCAATAAGCTCCTTTTCTTTGGGTGTGGGGACAGTCTTAATCTTTTTTGTAGGTTAGTTGGTCTCAAAATTTAGATCTTCTGTCAAATATAAGACCTTATGCAGCTGGTATTCTTTTTTCATCCTCTTCTAAAGTGAATATGTAATGACTTTGCCTTGTCTCCCACCTCTTCCTCTTCCTCTTCCTCTTGCTCCCTAACTCTCTCTCTTTTGAGTTTTTTCTCTTGCTCCCCTCTCCGAGAAAGGATCTCAACAACTTCTCTTGAACTTGGAGATTTTTCCTAAGCTCTTTATTTTCAGTCTGTAGCTGTGCACACATTGTATAATACTTCCTCTTATGCAAGTCCGGCTATGCTTCATCCGGACTGAGAAGCCACTGCTCTTGTGAGGTGGATCATATAACATCCTCAACCTGATAATAAAAAAGAAAAAATCAATAGCTGACCATATATGACATCTCATAAGACACTGACATCCTACTGAAAGATATGATATCATGATGAGTAAACAAAAGAAGATATGACATCTTGTAAGAGTATACAACATCCTATTGAAAAAATGACATTCTTTGACAATGATATGTTCCTATAAAATAATATGATATCCTGTTGAAACCAATCATTTTCCTACAAAAAGAAATGACATCCTATGAAACACAAATGACTTCCTATAACATCTTATATCTTCTTAAAAGATAATATGACATGCTGTAAGATACAATGCATTCTGTACCAAAATATGACATCCTACTAAACTCATATGACTTTCTATAATATCATGGCTATCAATTTACCTCATGAGGTTGAATCTTGTCAAACTTCTTGTCATGGATCCTCTTATGACAGTCATGTCATCTCAACAATTTGGATAATTTTCTAGGATTAGCTAGGGCTCTGATGTTGGTGTGATCGAGAAACCATACCTACACATGAGCTTTTTCTCAAATCAGACCCTAAAAGAATAAAAAATATTAAATAGGATGAATTATGATTATGAATTATCATTACCAAGAGAACTACCAAATAGCCAAAAAGGATGGGTTGTCTCCTACCCTTGTCTGACCTCTTTGCTTGGTATGGCTCCTCGGACCTCAAGCATTCAGCAATCTTTGGGAGCACCTCAAGAGTTAAGTTCTTGATGGCAACAACCGATGCAAAAACTCCCAATTACAATAGGTCATCCAAAAAGAAGATCATACATCCTGGGCATGTTTGGTTTAACTTTGGAGCCAAAAATATGGTAAGCATATAGGCTATCCAAAGTCTAAAAATGTCCTCAATGTCCTCATTTCTCCTCGAGAATTTTAGCTGACCAATTAATCTCTCTAACTCCTGCAGATCCAAGCTCGCTCCAAATCTCTTGAATAGCCTCCTCTTTCTTCTTAATGACTGAGATCTTTATCCCGTGACATGATAGACCCATAATAAATGTCGCTTCCTCGACATTGGATCTTATTTTTTTCCAGCAAAAATAAATTCATTACCTCCAACATAACATTTTATAATATCAGAGAGTATCCCATCGACTATAATGGGCTCCATGTCAATGAAGGTGCTAAATGGGATCTTCAGGAAGAGATATATGCGAGTAGGAGAAAACTATATTTTTCCAACATTCTCTATGTATACTGCTGGCTTGCATATGTTCTTGAAAATTTAAGGGATCCTGCCTTTCCTAACCTAGAACTTCCTTGGCTTTCTCGATTTCTTCAATAACAAGTCATACTAATCAACATATCATACAAAATAATAGGACGTCATAGATAATAACAGGACATCATAACAATCAATAGAATGTCATAAAAAATAATAGGACGTCATAATAACCAACAGGATATCATAGAGAATAACAAGAAGTGATAATAATCAATAGCATATCATAAAAAGCAATTAGATATCATAAAATGAATAACAGAAAGTCATAATAACCAATAAGATATCATATAAAAACACAGAAAATCATATTTAACTAGAAGTTATAAAAGAACAAAGGATGTCATCCCATGCAACAAAAAATCATGTTAATGATATGATACAAAACAGGGTCATATTTAGAAAATACAATGTCATTACAAATAAATAAGAAGTCATAACATTGGGTTGTTAGAGTGCACAAAGAATTGGAATACTTTTCCATGTGAGCTTAATGTTTCATTTTTAGAAAGGCATATATTATTCATGCAAGCAACAAAAAGTCAGAGAAGTCAACACCAATTCATATTAAGTTACATGAAGCGATATATACATATAAAAAATTTATGTGGTAAAACAAGAATTCACATATATTGTTCAAAATGTCATGGAACAAAAAAAGAAGACTGTTAGTATTTCTTGATGTCTTATATGATTTTCTATTGAGTCCTATGACATCCCAGATAATGATATGACATCTTGTTACTTGGTATGACAACTTATAGCCTTCGATGACTTCCTTTTAAAGAAATATGATTTTCTATTGTAAGTTTATGACATCCTGTTAGACAAATATGATATTCCTTTCTTTAAATAATTGAAGGAGGTTATAGTTGGTTAATGGAAGACCTAAAAGTGAACAAATCTTGAAATCTTACAGGAAGATATAGAACGTTATAGAGAGTAAAAAACCCTTACTAAAGGGCCTAAAACCTTACAAGGAGTCAACCAATATCACTATTTCTAAATTTTATAGGAAAATAATGTTTGTTTATCTTTTTCTCTTTCGAAGGTTGAAATAGGGGCATCCTCTCCCCTGTAGGCAATAATAGCTATGCTCCCTTCGTTCATCTGACCTTCGTCGTTGCCTTGTCCTCGATGCCTTTTTAAACAAATACTTTTTAGGGGCCATTTGTGAATAAATAGAGATTCTACAATAAATGCGAGCTCCTACACTAAATAGTTCTCTTTGAGTTAGGACCAAGAAAACTCAATGCAACCATGTAAAGAGGGAAGGGGTTATAGAAATTGGGCAAGAGAATACCTAGACAAGTTTAAAACTAGAGGAGAATCGCCAGCAACCACTCGCTTGCCCTAGGAAAAATGAGGGAAAACCGTCGGCAACCGCTCGCTCGCCCTTTGAAAAATGAGAAAAAACTGCTGGCAACCTCTCACCGCAAACAGTCGCTTGAGAGAAGAGTCTCCACTGAGGGCTCACCACCAACCACCACCAACCGCCGAGATGCTTCGATCCTCGAATGGAAGAAAATGAAGATGAAGGGGAGAGAAAATGCTGGTCGCTAGAGGGGAGAGCAAATGCTCATGTCGAAAGGGAGAGAAGATGGAGGAAGACGAAAAGCTCTCTCTCTCTTTCAGCCTCTTTTCTTCTTTCAAAGATGGGGCAAAAGCGACATTTTCTCATTTTGAAAAGATCGAGAAGGGCATGCCCTTCATGTCCTTTGATGACGATTCCATAACTGAGGCCGCTATTAGTCAAAAAATAAGGGGCATCCCATCATGCCATGATGTCGCTACATGGACCAATTCGGTGAAGCGATGCGCTCCACCTTAGTTTTCCTCCACTAAAGGCAGTGGATAAAGGATTGGGATATGATGATCTTCAAACTCATCAACTTATAGATTGAACTTGGACTATTATTCTAAAAAGTCTAAGCCCCTTATTTTTAACCTTGTACTACCCCCACAAGCAAATTATTGTCTTGGTCATTACTCAATTGTTTTGACCTATATTATAAAGCTCTTGATCTTCATACGATTAGTTTGATGAATCTTTAGCATTATGATTCATTAGTACATCCCGATAAATTAATTATATCTATTGCTGCCAAAATCTGGCTCCAACTATAGTGGCTTAGAGGGTGCTATCCAATCCAATGAGAGATGTTGATCTATGCACAAAAAAGGATAAAGCTCGTCGGATTGGCTATGGTCAGGCCTTCCAATACTTAAGTCAAATCGGACTTTGGAACAACAATAGTAAAGAGAATGTAATAGAAGATTAGTGTGGTGTAGAATGTTACCTTGCTCTGATTGGCCTAGTTTTGACCTGCCTTTACCTCAGTCTTTTCACCTTGGCCCAATCAAATCAACCTTTTTCCTCGATCTTCTTAGATCAGCCTTAGAACCTTGACCTTCAAGAGCTTAGCCTTTAGGAGTTCTATCTTGGAAAGTTCAGCCTTAGGTTTCTTACCTCGACTCGACTTCCACTTCGACCTCAGCTCTTTCATCTCAACCTCGGCCTGATTTCAATCATCTCCCTATGGTGGCAAGGGCACTGTAAATGGCTAGGACCTCTATGAGATCGACCTTAAACGGGTGACCAAGATTCTGGATGACGATGAGAAGAGCAGAGATCTCGAGGATTTGGGGCATTGGGGTCATAGATGTATAGTAGTTGAGGTCACACATGGTGGTATTGGAAAAAAAAAAGGGAGGAAAAGATAGATTTGATGAGGGATTGTAGAAAGGAATAAGAGGACAAGCTCCTCTCTAGGATTCCATGAAAACTCCCCCCCCCCTCTCTCTGTTCTCATTCATGGTTGGTCCTTGGAGAGCACATGAGGACATGGATGTTCGTGCCTGCATTAAATGATGGAAAGGATGTGAGAAGTACAGTGGAGTCCTATTATAAGGAGAGACATCAATTGGAGAGAGGGAGAAGAGGTGATGATAGCTCTCGAGTTTTTGAATGGAAAGTGAGAGAGCCTCTTGGAATCAAGGAAATGGACATAAAAAGCCAGTGGAGGAGGATGATGGGGAGAGACATAATGAATTTGATTCTAGGAGATTGGCCTGCACATTTTGCCTATTGAAGACTTTTGAATTTGTTGTAGCTTGCCTTTCTTATCCTGATTTCCCAAAAATTACCCCAGATTTGAATCCATTTGAAATTTCTTCCATGATAGGCAAATTGTTACCATGCGATATCAATATCAATATTAAAATAATTAAGAAAAGCCTTACCTCGCCTGTAACTTCCACATATTTCCCACCAGGGATAAAAATATCATCCTTCACATGCGAATACTTCCTAAGTTTATCACTTATCAATGCAACTTTTATGCTTCTTTAAACACACAAATTCCTCCCCATTTTCCTTCAATCTCGAGTTGGTTAATCAGTCATGTCAAAATTGTTAATTAAAATCACCTAACACATTAGACAATACACTATGTCTATCTTTATATAACACATATGCCCACTGTGGCTGAAAATTTGTAGTTAACAATGTGGTGGCCCTCCTCCTAAGTCAAAGGTTCCTTGCTCTTTAACAAACCATGTGCATTTGTGCTTAATTTCCACCTACAAGCAACTTTGAATGCTTACCTCCTAACATTTAAGCCCTGTTCGGTTGTTATCAATACAGAATACCATTTGCAAGTTTGCTGTCTAACTTCAAGCCACATTTTTCCAGAGGCAAAATCAAAATCAAACACCATTGAGACCTCTATTTTTGTTGTTTAAATTGGATAAATCAAGATGAAGCTGGAATAACTCAAACCTCGGTTAAAGTAGGTTAAGGTTTGTTTACTCCATTCTTACACATTCAATTTAAGTCTCATTTTTCCCACAACTAAACAGAGGGTCAATATTTAATAGACTACTCTCATCGAGATCACAGAATCAAGTGAACTAAATAAATAAAGAAGCATAACGTACGCATCAATTCATATTACTTGTAAACTTAAAACATGTCAAGGGATCACAAAGTTGAGATTGCCGCACCTGGTCGGCCAACTTGTCGACCTCGAGAGAAACATCAGAGATGGCCTGGTGGACGCTCTGGATCCTTGCATTCCTCCACATCTCCACGCGTCTCCTCTCAAGGCTCGTCGGGTCCTGGATCAGCACCACCTTAGACCGGTCTTTCACTCCGCAAAGATCCAAAAACTCGCCGTCTCCTCTCTCCTTCCCTCTGTACATCAGCCTCTGCTCCCCCGGCTGCAACCCCGTCTCCGCCGTCAGAAGCTTCTTCAACTCCCCTGCAGTCCAAACCACACCACATCAAACACCAGGACCCAAGCATTCCGGTCATCGACCGGACGGTGATCGGATCACGTTAAATCAAACGCCCAAATTAACCGTTGGCGTCACGGTCAACCGTTGTCGGTGGAGGGTACGAATTTTCAAAAGATCTACTAAATTCCAGCGAGGGGGTTATAATAACTAATAAATATCCAGCGAATGTTAGTGTCGGGAAGGGCATTTTGGTAATAAAAGTAAATATACGGTCAAATTTACCTCATTATATATTTATTGCTAAAATAAATGTGACGCTAGGCACGACACTCGCAGTCCAGCTGTGTGGCATTTACATATTAAATTTCGAGATTTGTCCATTTACCGAGTATAAGAAAATGGATTTAAAGGAAACAAAGGGGGGAAAATTTCTCCAAAGAGGAAAAATAATTCTCAAGAAGCTGGGAACCAGCAGCCCTGCCAAGAAATCCGGTAATTTATTTCCCAGGGTTGAGCCGTACGTCGGCGAGAACTGTGGGGTTCTTACCGAACGTGGCGAGGCAGCTGACGGAGACCTCGTACCTGACGGCGCCGTGCGAGATCCGCACTCGCACGACCGGCGCCGCCGCCGCCCCGAGATCCGCCTGCCGCTTCTGGACCAGCATCCCCCCGGGCCTCATCTCCCACTCCATCTCACCACCCTCCGCCTCCTCCCCCTGGGCCGCCGATGATCCCCCGTCCGACACCGTTCTCCACATCATCGGCCGCCGGAAACCCCCCAACTCTCTCTCTTTTCTCTCTCTCTCTCTCACAAAAAAGAAACAGCCGGTGGTTTCTTTTCTGCCAACGGTTTTAGAAGCGATCGGATGGTCTTATACGGGCGGAGTTCAGAAGGCGCGGGATCTGGTGGGCCTAATTAGGAACGGGGCCAACGATATCTCGACACGTGGCGGTCCTCACGGTCCTCGCCTCACAGCTTAGCCCGGGGTACCGACAGCCAGCGAGACCCAAAAAATGATTTGCTGCGGTTTCGACCCACTTGATCTCCACGTGGTGCTCTCCTATTCGCCGGCACCCTGCTCAGGACCCTCTTGTTTATATTATGGCCCTGATGTCCACCGCTTTTTTACCTCCAAAGCGAACACGCCTTTGTAGGACTCATATGTTGTTGAGAGGGTGTACAGTTGGGTCTCCTTCAAGGATTTATTTTGTGAGGATTTTTCCATTAATAATAGGTTTGTATCTTAATAATGCCTGTACAGCACATAAAAAGCATAAAATCGAACCAATGCGCTTCAAAAGACGGGCTGATATGAAACTACGTCAACTTCTGGTATCACATCAGGCAGCTGGCCCAAATTATGATAATACTTTCGCTTTATAACCGTCTGATTACGTTTGGAGCATCAAAATGGCGATGAGATCATCTTCCGCTGGCGCTATCCAACTGCACCCGTCTCCAAGTGCCACGAGTCTCTCCTCAAGGATCACCGGTTTCTGCTTACTTTGGAGGCACATTTGTGGCCGTGTGATGCGGCGATAGCTAAACGTGCCAAGGGTTGGATCAGGAAGCACCCACTGGGTGATTGATCACAAGGACACCGTAGGGAGAACAAGTTACAAGCGGTGGATTCCTTGCCTGGAATGGCTGTACCCAATGGTTGGACCTGGGTCCTACCAACTGCTGGCCAAATCCAGTCTTCGAGGGCACATTTTGGTATTCATTATTCCTTGGGCTGCTTTGATGCTTTATGACGCTCTTTGGGGGTAGGCATGAACATAACAGGACATTCAACTCTGGATACTTCTCAAATGGGCTTGGTCGAGATAAATTAGCTGAGCTCCACCCCTTTGTATTTTATCTTGAACTAGAACATGGACTAAGGGAGTAGGTCGGTTCGGTGGTCCTGGAACACGAGCATGTTCTATATCTAGCCCCACATTTGCAACACCTTAGTTATAGAATTGTAGAGGCGTTTGTATACATCCATAGGGATATACACACGTAAATAGAGAAGTAAACTGGGTTCAGAACAGCTGGACTTAAGGCCTTATCTTGCCGTCTCTCCAGCCATATGATGAGGCCCATAATGAATATTCTTCTTGTGTGTATTTTGCATGATTTTTTATTTAAAATAACAAAATTACTATAGATCTTCTCTGCATCAATTAGAGCTGTACAAATATATCATCAAGATTAAATCTTAAATTTCACAATAAAAACTATCATCATTAATAAAATAGATTTCAACAATAACTAGAGATAGAGAATAAATCTTATCAAACATATGGATACTTAAAATAATTAATAAAAAAAATTAAAAATCAAAATTATTCAATTTGTAGCTCTCGATGTCGGGAACAATATATTAAAATTTCATCAAAATTAAAATACGATCAACCATCCGATCAACTGATAAAGTAGCACCAGAATCCCTTATTCTCTTCTTCTTCCCTGTTGCCGCCATCTCTTTTTTTCATGCCTCACAAAAGTTTCTGCATGCTACACAACTTTTTCACACTCACGACTTTATAGTCATAAAGACCCATAGGTTAATTAATTCGAGTCCTACTTGGACTCTTCTTTTCTCCTTTTTTTTTTTTTTTTTAAAGAGGTATAGGTTCCATATAAGGAGGGAACACCTAACAAATTTTTCTCTTCCAACTCATGTGAGAGGTTCCACCGGACTTAAATATGTGGTTCTCATATAGAGATTTTATCTCGTCTTGCATGGCTTTTAACCACTCTCTTTTGCTCATGATTCATGACCTTTTGATAGCATTTTGATTCTCCTCCATCAGTGATCATCACATACTCATAAAGAGAATATATCTGAAAAAGATGATGCTTTCTAGTAGATCTTCTCAACCGATACTTAACTGGTGGTTCTAAAGGAGCTTGTTCAATATGCTCATCTGACATATTATTATCAGATATGGACTCATTAACTACATTACAATCATCTTCCTGTATATCTCCTCCGTTATCATGATTCACCATGGTAGGAGGTACTAGACCCAGATCAATAAAATTTTTGGTGATAAATTTTAGCTTCTCAATCTTTTCAAAATATTCAATAATCTAATCTTCTAAAAACACAACACCTCTGCTTCTGATAACATTTTTATCAATTAGATCTTTTGGAGTCCTTCCCTAGAGGTATGGAGACCTGGAACCAGCAACGAAAACCACCAAGAAGGGGGGGCAGCAAGGCTTGGAAAGCCAATTAAGGCAGGGAGGCAAGGCTTGGGGGTGCTAGAGATGGGGCGCCCAAAGCTTGAAACCCTAGGGCATCTAGGGTTTCTCCTCTATTGGTAGCGACTAGGGTTTAAGAGAGAAAGGCATGAAGGAGAGAAAGAGAGGAGAGAGAATGTTAAGAAGAAAATGATTTGTATTCCATGGCTCAATCAAAATGGATTACAATTTGTATATATATACAAATGGTCAACATAACCAAACCTAAAAAACTCCCGATGCTAATCCACATGTGATTGCACTCACCCAAGTTCGTATACTGTTGAGGAAAATGTCTTAAGATTCAGTCTACAATAAGTCCAAAATGAGGTTCAGGATGAAAAATAAAATCCAACGAGTCCAAGAACAGCCTAAACAAAGTCCAGACGAAGTAGATACGTTCGAAGAAGCAGGCCGGAAGCAGATGGGATGGCCTATGGGCCATCGAAGGGACCCACGAGCTGGCACGGGCCGACCACGAGCGCACGACCCAGACAGGCATGCACGAGCCGGCCGCAAGCACAACCCAGGCAAGTACACACAGGCATACATGGGCCAGCCACAAGTGCGGCCCAGCGAGCACGCACGAGGAGCCCGGGGTACGACATACCGCGGTCCATTGGGCTAGCATAGTCCACCATAAACTGGCACCATTTTCCTATAGATTTCTCGCTATTTACAAGGTTTGTTGTACTGTTTATCATGCGGGTGCATGATCCAGCGACCATGGGAGTTTGCAGTAGCGATCAGATGGCTCAAAGGGTCCTGGAGTTCTGATAGAAAATGGAATTTGCATTGGTCTTGCTGTGGAACTCCTATGCATAGCTTGAGATGATGTCTGAGGCCATTAAGAGGCCTTACGGACAATAGAGCCTATGTAGTTTGGTAGAGACCTGGATGTAGTAGTAGTGGAGAGCAGTGAAAGGTTCTAGAGAGCTGTGAGAGATAGAGAGATCTTCTTGGGTTTCTTAAGAGCTTTTGTGAGGGTAACTTCTAGTTGAGAGAGATTTATGTATAAGGATTGAAAGTGTGAGGATCTCCTCTTATACTTATTCTTTTCTTATAGTGAAGCTTTGCATGTCCTATGGAGGCAAGCCTTTTGGCTGATCCACGTATTTGATTATTTTTTTATTTTATTTTATTTTTTTTCATAATAATTAGTACCAGATCTTGTCCAACATATACACCCATGACTTGTATGCTCTCACCCTTCTTAGATCCAAACCTAGCCCAAATATGGATCAACCCCTTAAGGCCCAAGTCTCTTGGGCCTCAAGACCGTAGAGAGCTGAATGCTTCCACCCTAGGATCCAACCGACCCTAGAACCTCTAATGAATGCTTCATGGACTTTAAACCTTGACCTTTTTCTTGACCAATAGAGATTCAGGAGCACCACACCTGAGCCTACAATTTTTATC
Source organism: Elaeis guineensis (assembly GCF_000442705.2). Classification (NCBI taxonomy): domain Eukaryota; kingdom Viridiplantae; phylum Streptophyta; class Magnoliopsida; order Arecales; family Arecaceae; genus Elaeis; species Elaeis guineensis. The sequence continues at coordinate 47,206,388 of NC_025997.2, forward strand.
TTGGTGCCTCAAAGTTGCTGCAAAATCAGATCTATCCATCAACCCCATCAGCACCATACACCTATGAAAGCTGTCCCTTAGAAGAGTCTTTGTGAGTGCATCAGTTTGGTTCCTCTTCATGTGAACTTTGACTAGTTCCACCTCACCATCTTCTACTAGCTCTCTGATCTGATGGTATCTAATATCGATGTATTTGGTCCTTACATGATAGACCGAATTTTAGATCAAAACTAATGCACTTTAACTGTCACAGTGTATCCTGACGGTTCTTTGTGCAAACCTCATCTCCATTGCCAATCCCTTCAGCCACAATACTTCCTTTGCTACCTCTATAATGCCGATATACTCTATTTTAGTTGTAGATAATGTTGCGATGAGTTGCAAGTATGATCTCCAAGAAATTGGACTCCCATTCAAGCTGAACACAAATCTTATGGTAGAACACCTGGTGTCTATCTCCTCCAAAATCCACATCTACAAATCCAACCATTGGATCCTGAGCTTTCTTGGACATGTTGGAGCTTCCCTTAATATCATCTTGCTGTCAATAGCAAATACCATCTCCAACTATGCCCACCAATTACCTGAAGATATCATTCAGTGCTCTCCAATGCTCCTTACCAGGCTCCACCATGAACCTACCAACTTGGCTCACTGTATGGGCAAGATCCGACCTACAACATGTCATCGCATACATGAGGCTTCTCACATCTAAAGCATATGGTATTCTTTCCATTTCCTCAGCCTCCATCTCGATCTGGGGTGACATGGACTTCGAAAGGCTGATATGATCAGCTAATGGTAGTGTTGCCAGTTTTGCATCCTTCATGCCGAATCTTTCCAATACCTTTTGAATGTAACCCACCCTAAGAAAAATGTAACACCTCTTGGTTCTATCTCTGAGAATTTTCATGCCTTAGATCTTTATGGCAAGATCTAAATAATTCATCTCGAACTTTCGAGATAAAGTTACCTTCAAGCCCTGCACTACACTTTTACTCCTGCATGCTATCAACATGTCATCCACATATAAAAGCAAATATAACCTAGACTCATCCTCAAGTATTTTGATATACACACAAGGATCATACTCATATCTGATAAGGTCGATACTCCTCACATACGTGTCAAAGTGCTTGTACCATTGCCTCAATGACTACTTCAACCCATATAGTGACCTCTGTAGTAGGCAGACCTTCCCTTTTGACCTTGATTCTCCGAACCTCTTTGCCTGCTCCATGTAGATCTTCTCCTCCAAATTCTCATGGAAGAAGGCCATCTTGACGTCCATCTGCTCCAATTTTAGATCCTGCACTACAACAATACTCAACAGTATCCAAATTGATGTATGCCTAACGACTGGGGAGAATATCTTGCTGTAATCAATGTCCTCCTTTTTGGAGTACCCCTTGGGCACCAACCTAGCCTTAAACTTGATACGTCCTTGCTTTGAAGGCCCTTCTTTGCATTGATAAACCCATTTATAACCTATGGGTTTCTTTCCCTATGGCAACTGCACCAACTGCCATGTCTGGTTCTTCTAGAGGGACTGCATATCTTCAGTCATTGTCTAGACCCACCTATCTTTATCTTGGCTTTCAACTACCTTATCATAGGTATGAGGGTCTCCATTCACTGTGGCCAAAGTATAGGATACCGATTCTCCGAAGCCATATCTCTCCGATTACTTCACGTTCCACTTAGGCTTGTGTAATACAACCCCGATATCTATTCTAGGTTCAACATTCTTCCTTTAAACCTCTCGACCTCTACCATGTGTCTTAGCCCCCTCCACATGAGGAGACACCTATAGATGGTGCTCCATCTAAATATCATATCCTCCTGGTGCACCTACAAAAGGCAAAATAGAATATGACATCAGCTGTCCAACTTTGGCCTATTGGACCTCCTGCTGCACCTGTAGTCCTCCATTCCTCCTTACCTCTTAAGGATTGAACTTTCATCGAAGACCACATTCCTATTGGTGGTGGCCTTCTTCTCCAAGGGATCCCATAGCCAGTACCCCTTAACTCTATGTAGATATCCTATGAACACCATCTTCCTTGACCTGACATCTAACTTGCTCCTCTCACCAGCATCCATGTGCACACAAGCTGTGCACCCAAACACTCTGAGATGGCTCAACTCCACCTTCTTTTTAGATCATAGGTTCTCTAGAATTCCACCATCTAATTTGATATGAGGTGACCAGTTCACCAAATAATAGGCTACATTGACTATATCCATTTAGAATGTCTTGGGAAGCCCTGCTTGCAGCCTCATGTACCTAATCTTCTCCATAAGAGTTCAGTTCATCCTCTTCGCCATCCCATTTTGCTGAGGAGTTCTCTTTACTGAGAAATACCTTTTGATGCCACATTCTTCATAAGAAACTAGAAACTCCTTGCAGGTAAATTCTCCACCATTATTTGACCGCAGACACTTCATACTACAATTCTGTTCCTTCTCCACTTCAGCTTTTCAGACTTTGAACTTTGAGAAGATCTCTGATTTTTTTTTCAAGAAGTACATCCATACCTTTCTTGAGAAGTCATCTATCAGGGTTAAAAAGTATCTCTTTCTATTTCTAGCCAAAATTAGGGCCGATCCTCACATAACAGTGTGCATTAGTTCTAGGAGACCTGCACTACGGTTATACTAATGACAAACTTCATCCTATGCTATTTACCCATCTAGCATAGCTCACAAATCTCTAAAACACCGTCATCTAGATTTGGAATCATCCCACTTTTGCTCAGCACCTTCATACCTCAGTCTCCCATGTGGCGTAGGTGAAAATGCCACAATGGATATGCATCCCCTTGTTCTTATGTTGCAGTTGCTATCTCAGATCCTTTAGTCACCACAGACCCCTCCATCCTGCATAGATTGTTCTCCAACTTTCTTTCTTTTATCACAACCATGGCTCCTTTGGAAATATTCATAACTCCACTCTTGGAATGACTACTGAAGTTGTAGCCATTCCACTTCAAGTAGCCAGTGATACTAGATTCTTCTTCAGCTTCGGGACATGCTTTACATTGATACGGATCCATGCCATCCTATCAAACATCCTCACTCTCATGATTTTAATATTGCCACCTTACAAAGATGGTCATCTTCAAGTATCACACTCCTCTCATCGATTTTAGTGTATATAGTGAATCAAGACCAATTCAGTGTGTCGTGGTCAGAATAGGCTGAATCTAGGGTTTAAATTTTTATGTTGCTCTTGTGACCATTCGAAACCACTAAGAGGTCATCCTCCACCTCAAGATCAGCCGTGACACTTAGCGAATCAGATCTACTTCTTTCTCCTTGCTTCTTCTTCCAAAGCGGACAATCCCACTTGAAGTGCCTTGCTTCATTATACTTGAAGCACTTTGCCTCCTTCTTGCCTTTTCAGGACTTAGACCATCTCCTTTGCTTGCTTCGATCCTTCCCACTTATAGACCTCTCCCCCATGGCCAAGCCCTCCTGGAGAGTTTCTTCTTTGGTCAACTTTTCTCTCTGCTCATTGAATCTAAGTAATAAGACTGTCTTCATAGAACAACATCTCCTTTCCATATAGCAGTGTCGTCACCAACAGATCAGGGGAAAAAGGCAGCAAGCATAGCAAGAGCAAACTCTTGTCCTCCTCATCCATCTTCACCCTAAGATTCAACAAATTATTGCTTATTTGGTCAAACTTTTAGATGTACATCATGATGTCTCCACCTTCCTGCATCTGAGGCTATACAACTGCTTCTTCAACATCAACTTGTTACGCATGTTCTTTCCCATGTACATGATATGCAACTTTGACTATAACCCCTTAGGTGTCCTCTCTTCTAGCACCAAATATAACGTCGACTCCGCCAAATGCCCTCTAATGGTTGAATATGGCCTCTTCTTTAAGGACATCCATTATCTATCGATCGATTAATTTATCTAGCCTCTCCTCCAATGTCAGATCTAACTCATGTTGGACCAATAGATCTTCCACCCTGACCTTTCATATAGAGAAACTTTTCTTCCCATCAAACTTCTTGAGATCAACCTTGATGTTGCTTCCCATAGCTGGATCCTACCAAAAATGCAGCAATCCATAAGATAGATCTTAGAAAATAACTTGGAAGAGGTGTGCTGCAGAATTTTTGCTTGATGTTCTTCCTTGCTTTTGGCTTCCCCCTCCTTTCCATGCAAAACCAGGCTTTGATACCAACTATTGGAGTCCTTCCCTAGAGGCATGGAGATCTGGATCAAGTAGCGAAAACCACTAAGAAGGGGGGGTGGCAAGGCTTGGAAAGCCAATTAAGGTAGGGAGGCAAGGCTTGGGGGTGCTAGAGATGGGGAACCCAAAGCTTGAAACCCTAGGGTGTTTAGGGTTTCTCCTCTATGGGTGGCAGCTAGGGTTTGGGGAGAGAGGTGTGAGAGAGAGAGAAAGAGAGGAGAGAGAAGTACTACAAGAATTCGGACTATTAGTGATGGCTATTTACCATCGCTAATAGTCCAGCTACCATGCTAATAACATCACTATCACTGATTCCATCATGACAATCAATCTAAAAAAATTTATCGCTAAATATCTTTATTAGCGATGGTAAATACCACCATCGCTAATACAACTATTACCGATGGCGTTAGCGATGCAATAACTCCACTGTTAATTATTTTTTTATTTTTAAATTAAATTTTAAAAAAAAATTTAAAAAATATTAGCAATGATGTTTTCATGGCTAATGCTATGGTTAATAATTATTAGCGATAAAAATATCGTTACTAATTTTATCTCTTATTTTTTTTAAATTTTTAAATTAAATAGTTTTTTAAAAAAAATCAAAGATGGCAGTATCATCGCTAATGTCATCACTAATAAGTATTAGTGACGGTATTTTTCGTTGCTAATACTATCGCTAATAATTAATTTTATTTTTTTAAAAAATTAATAAAAATATTTTTTAAAATCTATTTTAATTAATCATAATGAATTATGATTTCTAATACCTATTATAATTCAAATCTTAATATAATATGACAATAAAAATAAAAAATTAATTATATTATGTTAAAAATATAAATTATATAATTTTTTTACAATCAGTATCAAAAAAATATAATACATAAAAAAAAAATTAGGTCCGATCTTTATCGTCATCCATCTCCTCCTCTCGCTCCTCTCCAGCAGTGATGGATGAAAGTCAGATGTCCCAGCATCCCGTAGTAAAAAAAATAAAACAATATTTGTAAGTTTTGATACATAAGCATATCTTTCGATATGGAGGTATATCTTTTGATACACTCCTTCGATTCTTGAATAGATTATTTTTACATATTTTATTTAATGATACGGAGCTATAAACACTCTCAGTCCATCGATTGGATGGTTAGATTGAATTTTTAGCCCCTAGATCTTCTTCTTAGACTCAAACCTAAATATATGAAGCTTCTAAATATGAAAACTTAAAATAAATAAAAAGGTTTAGTAATATATAATTATCTAATATGATGGTTGGAACCACAAGCCTAGTCAGTTGTGCAGCTGAGGATCTCAGAGAAGTTTCACAATCATATCACGGATGGCATCCAAGAGGCTCTGAGGTCGTTGGCTCAGAAGCCTCTGCACGATCTCTTCCATATATGCATCACTCTAGATCTGGGATGTCGAGGCTTATGAAGATGTCGAAGGATATCGAGCCAGTGAAGGGTCGAAGCTGTGGTCGAATCTTATGACCCGGCTCTTACTCATCCTCACGGTGGTGTTGAGCCATCCCTCAAGATCAAGAGGGGGCTAAGAAGATGGGTCATCACAGTACCTCTCAGCAACGTACTTCGCATAATGTGTTTGCACAGTTCAGAAATACATTAGTTCTAATATAAAAATTAAATCCTGTAACAACTTAATTAGTAATAAAATTTGAAGTTGTCATTGAAAGAATAGTGTCCTACAAGCCAATCGCATGGGTAATGTGAAGAAACTTTTCTATATTTTTTTCCTACTCATTTGTATAACATTAGTTATTTTATTCATGAGATATTATGTTTTATCATTTGCTGCATCATATTTTTTATGATTATGATAAGCTCCATAAATTAGAACAATAAGTTTAGGATCATGATAAAATCATGCCAGCGAGATCTAAAATCTTGATAGTCCCAATCTAAAATATTTCTAGTCGTTGGATCATCGAGTCGGAGATCGATGATACAGATAAGACTGGTACATCCTATATATGCTCGATGGAGAGGATGATTGATCTCATAATCATTTGTGTGGTGACACTAATACAATGATGTAGGTGCTCATTAGAGAATAAGTTCACTGAACTGATCCACAGAAAGAATATCTAATGGAGCCTTACAGCATGTCAACAGATGGTTCTCCAGTGGGAGTGGTACATGTGATCTTTTGACCTGAGATCACCATAGTACCTTATGTATATGAATTCTTACTTTGATTTATTTTCTAGCATGTCACTTTGAGATATGTGTGAGATATTTTGGGTATGGTAAAGTGTGCATAGAGATTGTAAGTGGTCAACAAGGAATCAGTCACTCTTTATAGGAGGAGAGAACATCTTATGTGATCTCATAGGGTGATGACTGTGAGAGTCTCTAGCCAGAACAGTGATGAATAGTAGAAAAAGTTTCTACTAATTCATTAATCGAGTCATCATCAATTAGATCGAGATATATATGGATAGATATTTGGGCTTGATATGTTTCTATATCCATGATCTGTCTGGGATGTTATGTGATCGAAGGATTGAATTGCACGGTAACTCACCATAGAAGGATAATTTTGATATTTTTATTAAATTTTAAATCTTTTGGATAGTCATGACACAATGCTAGACGTCAATCTTGACTTATGGACTAATCAAAATTAAAAGAGTTTAATTTGAAAATTAATTAGGAAGAGTTCTAGTTAATTGAGATTCTTAGGCTAACCTAATCTAATTGATTAGGATTACGTCGAGAGTCTGGATCTACTGCTAGCTAGATTTGAAATCAAATGGATCACACACAATAAAAATTTGATCTTGATCTAATTTATTTAGATTTATTGTAAATCTAATAGGTTAATTAAATTGCTAGCACATGAATTAACCTAAGTTTCTAATTGGGTTTAGTGCAAAGGTGTTTATGCTAACTCTTGACTTGTTGTCTTGACCTAATGTGATTAGGTTTGAACCATCAAATAAATAGGTGGCTTATCTGATTTTTATGGAAGTGTTTCATATGAAATCAACCTCCTCCATGCCAAAACCACATGCACAAAATAAATGTCACACCCCATTTAATTTAGTCATTAAGAAGAGGAGTCCTTTTTTTATACTCGTCTTAATTTTCTTACCATATTCCACACGTTCCTTGGTTTTTGCACCATCAGATGGCTCTTGGGATATGTGGGCATGGAAGAGAAGGAAGAGTCCTTCTCTGGGAAGGAACTCACATGCCAAAATTTATTTGGGATGCCCCATAATTTTATGCAATGAAATGGAAGAGTCCATTTCATATTGGACTCTTAACTTCCTTCCTTTTTCTTCTCTTATTCCATGATATTTCTTAATGGACGCACCATCAGATGGCATCTTGGAATGTGGAAATAGAAAGGAGAGTCCTTCTGTTTGTGACACATCTCTTATTCCACACCAAATTATTATCTTCATATGAGAATTTTTAATGCCAAGTGTTGGCGTCTCTTGGAAATAAATGGCACCTCTTCTTATCCTATAAATAAGGAGATGCTACATCAAGTTCCATGTCCCATATCTGGCTGAGTTTAGGTGTGAGAATGAGAGGAAAAAGACAAGAAAAAGTCTGAAAAAAATGCAAGGAAAAGAGGGAGAGAAAAATGGAAAGGAAGGGAAGAGAAATTGAAAAGCATATGATGCTTGTCCTAAAATCAGATTGTTCAAGTGTTGAACATCAAATCTGATTTTTTGTAGTGTGTTATTGTAAGAAAAGGTTTCTATAGTGATCCGAGTGAAGGTCTCGAAGGTATACAAGTAGTGGGATAATTCGTTCTTGCGAAGAACGATGAACAATGGACTTGCAAAGAAGGTTGCAGCACTACGTCAAATTGGAAAGGGTCCTGATCAGTCCCGTGTAGATCCCTATTGGAGGGCTTCTACTTTGAAGTCTTGTAGAGATCTCAAGATTACCAGCTCATCATCTTCATGTTGTTATATAGCTTCTGATCTTTTCTTGTTATACATACTTATATTGTTTGATTGTAATCATCAAGATGTTCTTAGGGTTTTGTGTCCCGATAGTCTAGTTTAATTGTTAAACTTGTTTTCAATAGTTGAATACATATAAAAGTTTTTGAAATTTATATTCTGTTATGTCATTGGAATCCAACAGTGGTATCAGAGCCACCCTTGATTGATTCAATCAAATATCATGTTATTATTGTGATATGGATTAGATCTAGTTCATATTATATCAAAATCAGATTTTCTGAATGATGTTTAGTTCATATTTTTGATGTATCTTTTGTTAATGATAAAATATTATCAATCCATGATCAGACTTAGATATGAGTTTCCATGGTCTTTAAACTTGTGTGATAAATTTAAGTTAGATCTTTTGATCTAATTTTCAATAAAATTATAAATCCAGTGCATGTGATGCGTGAAGCCTTGGAATGATATATTGGATGTATATTGCCAAGATTTAGGGTTCTTGTATTTGATGCATTCACCTAAGATCCAAGGACCGACCACTATGTTATTCGGTACTCACCATTGTGGGTCTTCCATCTTTGTTGTTGTCCAAGATATGTGTGGAGCCGAAAAATTGTGATTATGGAAAGGATGCCTCAGATATGGATTAGAGATTTTATCGATGGATTTATTTAACTATAATTCATTGATCTAATATGAATAAAATTAATGATTATAGATTAAATCAAATTCATAGTTCTAATTTGATTAGAAGTTATGTTTAATTTAGATTGATCAAATTATCATTGGCCTAATTAGATTAGGATTTGAGTCATGCTTGATCGAATCTATACTAACCTAATTGGATGAGGGTTAACCTAGGAATTGATCAACATAACTCAAAACGATGATACATGATTGACTTAAAATTAAATTTGGTTCAAGAGTTGAACCTTAATAAAAAATCTTAGATGGGTCCTATGTATTTAAACATCTCCATTGACATGTTTATGAATGATATCACAATTAAGATAACATGAAAAGTTAGTTATCATGTTTTATAATTGTTATAAAATGCACGATGAGTAGTTATGGATTATGGTACATCTATATGGTGGATGTATGTATGAATGCTTCCATATTAGCTGATTATATAAATACATCTGCAAGAGTTACATTAGGAGCTGGGTGTCCCTGATGCATTATATTATCAGCTGTATCTTTCTTTTATATATTTTCAAATATTGATTGAGATTTTTACATATTGATATAAAATTATAAAAAAAAATATTTAAAAATAGATAAAAATTATTTTTTTTCTATTTTTAGATAAAGATCGAGCATTCATAAAAGTCTTCATGGAGATGAGGACTGAACTACCAGACATTTGTAGAGTAGAGACACATTAAGATTGATTATGAGATGGTTCAATCTATGATGCACCTAAAGTTAGACCCATATACCATCCCGTGGCTTGGATGAGTTTTTAGAATTTCATAATCATTAGATTTTCTTTATATGCTCTAACATGCTGGTAGTTAGAATTAAAATTATATATGATGCATTTATATATATATGTTTTGAATGTGCATAAGGCCTAAGTCTCTCATTTAAATTATATTAAGTTATAACGGCAAAGTGTTAAGAACATTACCATACCTTCATGCTAAGCTAGTATTATGTCAAGAATTATAGTAGGCTTGTTGTGCTAACCACAAGACTTGCTGTGGAGATTGATTTGATACTGTTTTGATGCATAATGAAGCTAATGGTACTTAGTTCATACTAACTCAATAGAGTATGTCAAAAATAGTAGTGAGTTTGTTGTGCTATCCACAAGACTTGCTATAGAAATTGATATGATATTGACTAAGTGATACTTATGGCATATTTTGGTAGTGCTGTCTTGTTGTGCTATCTACAAGGATAGTATTATTTAGATATGATCATATAAGATTAAATGATACAACTTAACTAAAATTCTATAGTTTGTTGTGCTATCTACAATACAATAAGTATTTTAGAGATAAAAGTTGTTGGGTATAAAATACCCCCTAGCCGAAGTTCGTGACAGGAGTGACCCTCTAGGGATTCTACCGACTTCCGACCTCCGACGACATCTCGTCGAACCTCTCTGGCGGTCGAGCCTCCGCAACATTCCCAAATTCTGTCGATGGATAAACCCCCACCAACGTCGACCAGATTCTTCACGACGGACGGACTCCATCCAAGTTTCCATGGTGATCGACCACCTTCTAGACTTCGTCCGGACTCCTACGGGAGCCGGACTTCATTCCCGACTTCGGCTACAGGAAGACTTCGTCCGGACTCCTACGGGAGCCGGACTTCATCCCCGACTTCAACTGCGGGAAGACTTCGCCCGGACTCCTATGGGAGCCGGACTTCACCCCCGACTCCGGCTGCAGGAGGACTTCGCCCGGACTCCTATGGGAGCCGGACTTCATCCCCGACTTCGACTACAGGAAGACTTCGTTCGGACTCCTACGGGAGCCAGACTTCATCCCCGACTCTGACTGTAGGAGGACTTCGTCCGGACTCCTACGGGAGCCAGACTTCGCCCCTGACTCCAATTGCAAGTAGACTTCGTCCGGACTCCTACGGGAGCCGGACTTCGCCCCCGACTTCAATTGCAGGTGGACTTCGCTCGGACTCCTACGGGAGCCGGACCTCATCCCCGACTCTGGCTGTGGGAGGACTTCATCCGGACTCCTACGGGAGCCAGACTTCATCCCTGACTCCGACTGCAGGAGGACTTCGTCCGGACTCCTACGGGAGCCGGACTTTGCCTCCGACTCCAATTGCAGGTAGACTTCATCCGAACTCCTACGGGAGCCAAACTTCGCCCCCGACTTCAATTGCAGGTGGACTTCGCCCGGACTCCTACGGGAGCCGGACCTCATCCCCGAATCCGACTGCAGGAGGACTTCGTCCGGACTCCTACGGGAACCGGACTTCACCCCCGACTCCAATTGCAGGTAGACTTCGTCCGGACTCCTACGGGAGTCGGACTTCGCCTCCGACTTCAATTGCAGGTGGACTTCGCCCGGACTCCTATGGGAGCCGGACTCCGAGCTCCTACTGCAAGCGACCCACTCCGAGTCTCCGCTGCAAACGATCTTCTTCAAATTTCTACCATGAGCGGTCCGTGTCGGATTCCCACCGTAAGCCTTCGCTCAAGCTTCCATTATGGATGAATTCTTTTCGGATTTCTGTTGCAGACAAGCCTTGGCCGAGACTCCTCGACAAATGATCCCCATCCGGGCTTCCACACAGACCGGACTCCAACTGAGACCTGGACCCCTTGGCAGGCCGTAGTAACGGCCACGACTCTGCTCCACTTCCTGCAACAGATTCCGCACGGCTCCATCACTCCCTGGCAGGCCGCAGTAACGGCCACGACTCTGCTCCACCTCCTGCAACGGATTTCGTGCAGCTCCATCACTCTCTGACAGACCACAATAATGGCCATGATTTTGCTCCACTTCCTGTGATGGATACCGCACGGTTCCTCCGCCCTCTGGCAAGTCGCGACAATGGACGCCGCTCCACTCCCTGCAACAGACTCCACGTGGCATGTCCCGATGATGGCCACGATTCCACTCCACTACTCTTCGCAACAAACTCCTCCTGACCTTGAGCAGCCCACTGCCAGACGGTTACAAACATCGCTATCAGTCTGTTGCCCCCTCCACCTATAAAAGGGGGACCCCAGATACGTTATTCTCTAAGCTCTAATTTCTATCCCAAAACTCTGCTAAAATTTTCGTTCGAGCACTCCATTCTTATTGAGGCAGAGAACTGACTTGAGCGTCGGAGGATCTTGCCGGAGCAACCCCAACTCCGGTTTAAACTTCTTTTGCAGGTCCCGACGGTGACCACGACTCCCTCGACTCCAGCTTCTCCGATGCAGGCGGATTTTTGCACCAACAAGATTGGTGCTAGAAGGAGGGCCTGTATCTTCACAGTACCCTTGTTCTTAAAGGAGCGCTTAATGGGACCGCCTCCGGTCATCTTTTCTGACATCCACTCCTCCTTTTTCTACTAGGTCTTTGCCCGATGCCTCCCCGCAAAGCATCCACACGGCGATCCACGGCCTCTGCGGCCAGATCTCAGGCTCCAGCCTCACCTCCGATTTTCCAGCCTCCTCGTCCTCCTCCAGCAACGATGGTTGGCGCGGAGCAATTCGACCTACTGGTGCAGCAGGTCAGAGGCCTTACTGAAGCTGTGCAGGCCATGCAACAGTAGCAGTAGCCACAGGCATCAGTGCGACTGAAAAGAGCATCGTCGGAACTCCAAAATCCGATGGTGGGATGGGCCACTTGGGCCAGCCGCCCCATCTTTCCCGAAAAGACGAATCCAAGGGTGGAGAGCCTTCAATCAGACCACGATTCCACCCCTAGAAGATCTCTACCTCCATTCTGTCAGAAGACCCTCGAGACCCATAATCGAGAGGATTTTCTGGATCGGAGGTTCCAGGAGATGAACAGGCGGATCGAAGAGCTCCGCCACGCTCCCCCCGCTTATGGTGAGGATATTTGCACTGACCCTCTCTTTTCTCAAATGATCATGCAGGACCGATCCCGCCGAACTTCAAACTCCCTCAATTTGAAAGCTACGATGGGACTTCGGATCCAGTTGACCACCTGGAGGCCTTCTAGACAATGATACTGCTTCATGGCGTGCCCGACGCCATTCTATGTCGAGCCTTCCCATCCACCTTGAAGGGAGCGGCGAGAAACTGATACTCGGCGCTGAAGTCGGGTACCATTTTTTCCTTTGATCAGATGAGCCACCAGTTTGTGGCTCATTTTGTTAGCAGTCGGTGTCCCCGAAAGGGTTCGGAGTCCCTCATCAACATCAAGTAGAGGGAGGGAGAGTCTATTCGGGCCTACATCAACCATTTCAATGTCGTCGCATTGGAGGTCCGAAACTTGGACCAATCGGTAGCGATGGCCGCCCTGAAAGGCAGCCTTCAGAAGAATGACCTTTTATTCTCCCTGGAAAAGAAGTACCCCAGAGATTTTGCTGACCTGTTAGCTCGGCCGAAGGGTACGCCCGAGCGGAAGAAGCCTTCAAAATGAAGGATGAGGAGACCATGAGAGAGCGACAGGCGGGAGACTCGAGTAAGCCCGCAGTCGAAAAAGGCCCGAGAGAAGCTCGGCCATGTTCTCAAACTCCTCCTGAGCACAAGCATATCTAGACTCCCCCCGAGCAAGCAGGCAGGGAAGCCCGGAGCGCCGAGCTCGACGGGGCTCTCCCTCAGGAAGGTTCCACAACTATGCCCCCTCAATGCATCGAAAACCCAGGTGCTGATGGAGGTCAGAGAGCAGCTCCCAAAGCCAGAGAGGATGTGCACGCACCCCGTGAAGCGCAATCCTAACAAGTTCTGCCTCTACCATCGTGATCATGGCCACGACATGGAGGAATGCATCCAGCTTCGAGATGAAATCGAGGAGCTCATCCGACGGGGTCGACTCGATAGGTTCATTCGGCGTCGGCCTGAGGATAGAGAAGATCGGCCAAGGACCCTACCGCAGCCTGAGCCGCCAAGGAGGGAAGAGAAGCCCGGAGATCGGCCTCCAATTGGGATCATCAACTCCATCTCTGGAGGACCTTGATAGGAAGCAGACCTTCCACAGCCCTAGGGTTTGAAAACTTGTAAATGTATTGCGAATGATCCTGCTTTAAATCAAGATTTCTTTTAGACTTGCACATCTTTCCCTTTTTGGCATAGACTTGTAATGACAGGGGACGACCCCGTCGGACAACAAAAACAAACCCCAATGTGGGCAAGGTCGAAGGCCCGGTTATTTGTAGACCGGATGGAGGGAGAGGCCATACAGCACCCATATGCACCCCCACAGCCATGTTAGGGACAGGAAGAGAACCTCACCCTAACATGAGCAAGGTCGAAGGCCCGGTTATTTGTAGACCGAATGGGGGGAGAGGCCATACAGCACCCATATGCGCCCCCACATCCATGTTAGGGACAGGAGAAGAACCTCACCCTAACATGAGCAAGGTCGAAGGCCCGGTTATTTGTAGACCGGATGGGGGGAGAGGCATACACGCCCATATGCGCCCCACAGCATGTTAGGGACAGGAGGTGAACCTCACCCTAACATGAGTAAGGTCGAAGGCCCGATTATTTGTAGACCGGATGGGGGAGAGGTCATACAGCGCCCATATGCGCCCCCACAGCCATGTTAGGGACAGGAGGAGAATCTCGCCCTAACGTGAGCAAGGTCGAAGGCCTGGTTGTTTGTAGATCAGATGGGGGAAGAGGCCATACAGCACCCATATGTGCCCCCACAGCCCCGTTAGGAACAGAAGGAGAACCTCATCCTAACCCGAGCTGAAACCGATCACATCGGAAATAGGGAAAGAACCTCGTCTCGACGCCAATTAAGGTCCGGCCATTCGAGACCCGACAAAAAAGAAGAAAAAGAAAGAGAATGAGGGAAATGTGAAGAAACAGCAGCGGGCTATCCCAACGAAAAATAGAGGCCGAACTACTCTAAAAGTGCAAAGGACCTCATCTCTATAAAGAGGGAGGAAGGGAAAGTAAGATCTACAGCCGTGAACAAAAGGCAAATTGACACGGCGATGGCTAGGAACCTCCAAGCGGCGTCGACGCCAAACCAATCAAAAGCACAAGAAACTCGGTAATGACGACCTAATACAAAGATGAACAAAGAACCTTTGAACAACATCGACATCGCACGGGATAAAAATGAAAGAAGTCCGGCGCACGACAATTCAACACGACGTACGGGTAAGGTAACAAAAATCTTTTCATTTCATTAGCAAAATGTGCGTTACAGAGCCTGAAAGATCGAAAAAAAAAAGAACAACTACAATAAAAATAACAACGACAACAACAACTGCGATAACAAATAGACAGGCAGTAAAAGAAGACACTTAAAGGGACGAAGGACAAAAAGGGCCCTAAGGGGGCCCGACTTCCTCCGACTTCGAACTCTCAGCTTCGACCCTCATCAGGGAGTGCCTTAAGCTCTCGACTTCTGCTTCCAATTCCTTCTCTCTCATTAGCATTTTCATATATCTCTGATGAAGCCACTGGCTCTCGTTCTCCGCCTCTCGGTGCCTTTGTCTCAGGACCTCAGATTCTGCCTCAACGTCTTTGACTGCCCGCTGCTCATATACCAACTGCATCTTCAATTGCTGTAGTTCGGTCTTCCCCTCTCCAAGGACGACAGATAGCTCTTCTACAGTTCTTCTTAAGGATTGGAGTTCGTCGGGATCCTGAACGGGAGCAAACTGAGCTCCTCCAGCTAGCTGCCTTTGAAGGCAGGCAACCTTGTCGGTCGCCATCCTGAGCTTCCCCTATAGTCGTCCACCTGCTTGCACCAGTCGGTATGGTACGCGTTATAGCTCACCTCGACATCCTGAAACTGTTGCTGAAGGTTGGAGACCTTCTTCGACCATTCCCGATCGCTGTCGGCCCTAGTCAAAAGCCGGGATGAGCTTCCTTCCAACTGGCTAATCCTCTCCTGTGTAGCCGACAGCTCCACTCTGAGAGAACTGATCTTGGCAGCTTGAGTCCAAGATCGATCGCTGGTGCACTTCTTGTATTCCTCGAGCTCCTTCTCAAAGTTCGCCTTTCTCTGACTGTACTCCATGATCCCCTTTACGTGGAGGTTCTGGAAGCGGGTGGCCTCCGTGGTGGCTTCAGAGTGGCTCTCCCTCAACCTACGAAGCTCGCCATCCATCTTCTTCGACCTTTTTGTTAAATGAAGAACTTCCTTCTTCAGACGCTGGATCGTGGACTTCAGTGAAATCTCCTATGGCAGGGGAAGCACTTCGACAGGATACTGCCATCGGGAGACAAAAGCATCAATGCGCATCCTATTGCAGAAAGAAAAACAAAAAAAGAGGAGGAAGGAAGAGTGGAGAAGCCCTCCATAAGGAGAAATTCAACTTTATTGATTGAATGTTTCTTAAAGACAAAAAGAAAAAAAAAAATTACGGTAAAAAAAAATACAAGGTCAGAGGTCTCAGACCTTTGAAATAGGAGTTGGGGAGCTCGGTATCCCTGGAAGGGGGGCTGCGGTGGCAGTAGCAGTGGGAGAGGGACCGGCTTCATCTTCAGACGCCTCGCCCAAGAAGCTGAGATCGAGCTCGAAAAATTTCCTGACCACCTTCTCCTGACAGAGCTCGAATCATTTGATGAATGCTTCTTGGCCGAACTTGACGTTTAGGTCCCTCATCTCTGCAGAGGCTTTGAGCTCCTCCACCGCAAGAATCCTGGCCTCTGAGATCAAGACCGGGATCTGCTCCGCCAAATTTGCGACCTCGGCCTCCGCCTTCCTCACCGTTTCCTCTGAGGTCTGCTTCTCTTTCTCCAGGGCCTGCTTTTCTTTCTCCAAGGCCTCTTGGAGGGTAACTACCTCGGCTGCCTTTTCTTTGAGGCGAGTGACTTTGGCCCGACGACTCTCCTCTGCCTGGATGGCATCCCTCCTCGTCCGGTTCGTCGCCTCGATATTGGCAAGGAGCTGGTGCCCTATCTGCAAGGGCGGCTAGGAGGTCAGAACGAAGGTTGAGAAGCTAATTAAACGAAGGAGTGGGGGAAGGGGGAAGGTGAATCTGTTTACCTTGAGAAAGGACCCTAGGGAGTCTCAAACCTACTGTTCGGGATCAACGCGATCAATCCTCTTGACGACCTCGGCCAGGATGCAGCCGTCAATCAACCACTTTATCAAGTCCCTGTCATTGAAGGGATTCTCCCCCGGCTCTTCTTCGAAACTGTGGGATTCTTCGATGGCGGCTCGGTGGCTACTCACCCTGCGGGCCACCGACTTCCTTCTCCTCCCCCTCTGGACCCCAGGCACCACCTCGATGCGATCCCCTGAGGTGGGAACCTCAGCGGGAGAGCTCCTTGAAGAAGCCCGAGGAGCTGGGGGCTCGACGTCTGAAGGAACGTCGACCGCGGGGGCCGCCTGGGCAGGTGCAGCCGAGCTCATCTCCTCCGTTCTGGCCTTCTTTGCTGATCTGAAGGCCACGGCGTCTTTTCTTTTGTGGGCCTTGAGGCCCCTGGTGAGCATCCGTGCTGCTTCAGCGTCCATTCCTAAAAAAAAAGAGAAAAAGAAGATCAGTGATGGGGTGAAAAAGGAAGAAGCGACACGCAAAAAAAAAGAAAAAAGAAAAAAAAAGAAGAAGAAAAAAGAGAAAGAAAAAAGAAGAAAAAGAGAGAGAGAAGAAGAGCGAGAGAAGAGAAAAGGAAAGGAAAGATGGGATACTCGCGGGGTCCAGGGGGCTCAGACCGATGTTGAACAAAAACTACTCCTTCAGAAGGTTGGGGAGGGAAGAAGTTGAGTAACTAAGAAGCTTCCGGGTGGCCTGAAGGTCATCCTCCCCCAGGCTAGGAGCCTGGCGGATAGAGTCCCTCAGAGAGCCCCAAGGGGGCAATCCCAGCCTCAAAGTCGGGCAGTGGACGAAGAGGTACTTCCTCTTCCAGTTGTGGATTGAAGAGGGAGCACCTTTCAGCAACCCCTTCTTGCCAAACTTGGGGGAGAAATACCACCAGTCCTTCGCTGAGGGGTGGCGCTTGAAGGTGTAAAAATACCTAAACAAAGAAAGAGATGGCTGAACTTCGACTACATGACAAAGGGAGAGGAACCCCATCAAAAATCTAAAGGAGTTCGGCGCAACTGAAGCTAAAGAAATGTCCAAAAAATAGAAAAGGACGATGACAAAGGGTGGAAGCGGAAGTCGAAGTCCGGCACAGAAGGCCTCCTGGTACAAGCAAAAGTGGCCAGGTGGGGGGGTGCTAGTCCGGTCGGCGGGACTAAGAAGCTCCAGATCGTACTCCGAAGGAACTCCATACTGAACCCTTATCAGTAGGAGTTCATCCGGAGTCAGAGAATAGGGAATGGCACCCAGCACAAAAATCGGGTGAGGCCCAGCCCCAGATGTGGGTTCGTCTAGAGTGTGGGGGTTCTGGGGGGCTGAGGCGGACGAACTCCCGAAACCACTAGAGACGGAGGTGCCGGAAGATATTTCAAATAAGGACCCTAAAAATCCCGAAGAAATCAGGCAGAGCAAAAGGCAAAAGGTTTGTGGGAAACCAAACCAAAGGAATGCGGCAGGAGAAAAATGGAGGAAAAGGGGCACCCAAATGGCAAGAAGGGGAACAAAAGTTCTGGGACTAACCTAAGTCATACCGAAGGATGCAGAAGGTGCGAGCACAGGGACGACTCGAAGGACGCTTAGGGCCAAGGTAGACGCCAAGGAGGGTCAGAGCTCTCGAAGAGAAGGCAGACACCGACAGAACTCTCAGGCGGAATGAGACTCCTGAAGGCAGAAAAGCGGGTTTAAATAGACCCTGGGATCCGGCGCCATAATGATCGCGAATCTCCCCAGGCCGACCCACGCTCGCCACGTGTCCCACTCACCACCGCAGGCGGCTAAAAGCGGCTGACAGCTGACAAAGCCATTACTGCACCGTACCTAGGCCAATGCTCCAGCGAAAATTTCGAAAGGTCCCTTCGGATCGCCCCGATTCGAAAAGACTCCAGCACGCACGCATTAAATGCCAGAATATCTGAGGGCGATCGTGCACAGGATTCAAGAGGATAACTTCGGCTGTGAAAATTTCTCTGTACTTCCTTCATTCGAAACTCAAACTCGAAAGTAGGGTGACTGGTGTTGGGTATAAAATATCCTCCAGCCGAAGTTCGTGACAAGAGTGACCCTCTGGGGATTCTACCAACTTCCGACCTCCGACGACATCTCGCCGAGCCTCTCTGGCGGTCGAGCCTCCGCAACATTTCCAAGTTCTGCCGATGGATAAACCCCCACCAATGTCGACCGTATTCTTCACGACGGACGGACTCTACCCAAGTTTCCACGGTGATCGACCACCTTCTAGACTTCGTCCGGACTCCTACGGGAGCCGGACTTCATCCCCGACTCCAGCTACAGGAAGACTTCGTCCGGACTCCTACGGGAGCCGGACTTCATCCCCGACTTCAACTGTGGGAAGACTTCACCCGGACTCCTACAGGAGCCAGACTTCACCCCCGACTCTGGCTGCAGGAGGACTTTGCCCAGACTCCTACGGGAGCCAGACTTCATCCCCAACTCCGGCTACAGGAAGACTTCGTTCGGACTCCTACGGGAGCCAGACTTCATCCCCGACTCCGGCTGCAGGAGGACTTCGTCCGGACTCCTACGGGAGCCGGACTTCGCCCCCGACTCCAATTGCAGGTAGACTTCATCCGGACTCCTACAGGAGCCAGACTTCGCCCCCGACTTCAATTGCAGGTGGACTTTGCCCGGACTCCTACGGGAGCCGGACCTCATCCCCGACTCCGGCTGTAGGAGGACTTCATCCGGACTCCTATGGGAGCCGAACTTCATCCCCGACTCCGGCTGCAGGAGGACTTCGTCCGGACTCCTACGAGAGCCGGACTTCGTCCCTGACTCCAATTGTAGGTAGACTTCGTCTGGACTCTTACGGGAGCCAGACTTCGCCTCCGACTTCAATTGCAGGTGGACTTCGCCCGGACTTCTACGGGAGTCGGACCTCATCCCCGACTCTGACTGCAGGAGGACTTCATCCGGACTCCTACAGGAGCCGAACTTCACCCCCGACTCCAATTGCAGGTAGACTTCGTCCGGACTCCTACGGGAGTCGGACTTTGCCCCCGACTTTAATTGCAGGTGGACTTCACCCAGACTCCTACGGGAGCCGGACTCCGAGCTCCTACTGCAAGCGACCCACTCTGAGTCTTCACTGCAAATGATCTACTTCAAATTTCTACCACGAGCGATCCATGCCGGATTCCCACCATAAGCCTTCGCTCAAGCTTCCATTATGGACGAATTCCTTTCGAATTTCTGTTGCAAACAGGCCTTGGCCGAGACTCCTCGATAAATAATCCCCATCCGGGCTTCCACGGAGATCGGACTCCAACCGAGACCTGGACCCCCTGGCAGGCCGCAGTAACGGCCATAACTCTGCTCCACTTTCTGTAACAGATTCCGTGCGGCTCCATCACTCCTTGGCAGGCCGCAGTAATGGCCATG
The DNA here is from genome assembly GCF_000442705.2 of Elaeis guineensis. Lineage (NCBI taxonomy): Eukaryota > Viridiplantae > Streptophyta > Magnoliopsida > Arecales > Arecaceae > Elaeis > Elaeis guineensis. Next base: position 47,226,610 of record NC_025997.2, read on the forward strand.
ACTCTGCTCCACCTCCTGTGATGGATTCCGTGCGGCTCCATCACTCCCTGGCAGACCACAATAATGGCCACGATTCTGCTCCACTTCCTGCGATGGATACCGCACGGTTCCTCCGCCCTCTGGCAAGTTGCGACAAGAGACACCGCTCCACTCCCCGCAACAGACTCCACGTGGCATGTCCCGGTGATGGCCACGATTCCACTCCACTACTCTTTGCAACAAACTCCTCCTGACCTTGAGCAGCCCACTGCCAGACGGTTACAAACATCGCTATCAGTCTGTTGCCCCCTCTGCCTATAAAAGGGGGACCCTAGATACGTTATTCTTTAAGCTCTAATTTTTATCCCAAAACTCTGCTAAAATTTTTGTTCGAGCACTCCATTCTTGTTGAGGTAGAGAACTGACTTGAGCATCGGAGGGTCTTACCGGAGCAACCCCAACTCTGGTTTAGACTTTTTTTGCAGGTCCCGACGGCAACCGCGACTCCCTCGACTCCAGCTTCTCCGATGCAGGCAGATTTTTGCACCAACAAAAGTTATGTTGAGAGTTGCATAAGATGTAATTGGTAAAGAGTTACCTACCCTTGAACTCAAAAAAGCTTGTTGTGTTATCCACAAGACTTTTTATGAGGAATTAGAATCTCAACCCCACTAAAAAATTAGATAGTAGGTTTTCTCATTTTTCATACTTGAGGGTTATGAAATTCGTTAAAATAGTGGGAGACACATTTAGATAAAAACCTCACCTAAATTATGTATATCATCATGAGTAGTCTTTTTATATTTTTATATATTCATCTGCATTTTTACTATTACTGCATTGTATATTTGATATTTTTTAATTAACCAAACTTCATGGAATGGTTGAGGATCCTGCGAATAGTTCTCATATACGAGATAGTCTCCTATTCTCTTAATTTTGATTAGATCAGAGATGATACTATAAAGAAGAAAAAAATATATATGAGATATGGTGGGGATGACAGTATGACTGTCAAATATATTCTGATTAACTTAATCATGTGATTAAGTCATTATCATGGATGGTGAGTTAATCTAGGATTTGATCCTACTAACTCTCCTGAATTTCTTCTTTAGTATCTCTTGGGAGAAGAAGGTGACGAATATCTTTGCCATGGGTGTCTATTATCATTGCAATAATGATGAGCATTAGAGATAAATTATAAGAGTTATCTTACAAGAGTGAAGCAGTAGCAGGATGCAAAAGTTGCATTTACTAATGGTTTATATATGATACAAACTAATTTTATCGTTGAGTGTTTCAGCTTCAAAATTTTGGATATGAGATACCTCATATAGGTGTCACTTATGCAAAGTATTGCTGAACCTATAAAACTGAAGAGAGATGACTACATACTTTTGACACTGATGGATAGTCTATTCATGCTAAGGCTGTAGAAACCTATGTAACCTTCTAGCAAGATTTAAAAATTAGTGAACTATTGTTATATACCTAAATTTATTAGAAATATTATTTCAATTTCTTTGCTATTGTAGCATGGTTTTAAAATTAATGTAAAGAGTAAAAGTTGCTCTCCTTCTGATAAATTTATGGCTATAGATTTATGATAATAATTTTATATTTCTGTCACTCAATGATATTGTTCTTCATATTGATGAGAACAAAAGAAGAATATGTGATGGTCACATATCTCTGACACTACCAACTTGGCCATTTTTGTAAGTTAAAAAAAAAAAAAGTGATACAAAGAAAAGTTCTTTGATCTGTATGATTTTTGAATCATATAGAACTTGTAAATCTTATCTCATGGATAAAAATGATCAAGATCTTATTTACTGGATATGAAAAAAAGCACGAGCAAATTATTAGGCCTTGTACATATGGATGTTTAAAAGCTAATAATATTTCGATCCAGAGATGAATACTTCATATGAGATATGGTGTGTTTCTTAAATTACTTCACAAATCTTATTATCTCATTCTGGAGATATGTCTTAGAAATTATTGCATATATTTTAAATTAGATACCGTCTAAATCTATTACTAGCACTCAACATGTGATATGAAAAAGGAAGAAGCAGGTTGCCCAACTTATGTGAAAAGTGTTGATGTACATAAGTTTTATACTAGATTAGATTTGTATAAGTTTATAGGTTATCTTAAAGAGTAGTATGTGATACTACTTCTACCACCCTACTAAACAAAAGGTATTTTGTCAGTAGGTATGCCACCTTTTGGAGAATGAAATTTTTCTAAGAAGAGGTTAGTGGGAGGATAATTGAACTCGAGAAGTTTAAGACCTATGACTATCCTATCATAACCTGTAGAGTATCCACAAGTTGATCCTTGATCAGATGTGCCCATTGATGAGGCACAACTATGAAACATACCTCCTCATCGAAGGTCAATCTGAGTGTGTAATGTACCACTCAAAATATGGGTTTGTCATTATGGATGACTATACACCATACATTATTATGAATAATATTTTCTTGACCTATTCGGAGATAGTCATGAGTAGAGACTCTGACAGATGGCTTAAAATCATAAAATATAAAATGAACTCCTTATACATCAATCAAGTATAGATTATGATTGAAGCATCTATGGGTATGACCCAATAGATTACTAATAGAAATGTCAATCTGAATTTTTGCTTGCTATTATCATACACCATCTAAAGAGGTTATCTCTAGTAGGAGGGCAAATATATTTATGGATTAAAGCAGGCATTAAAGAGTTGGTACTTTTATTTTGATGAGATAGTCAAAATATTTGACTTTATCAAATATGGATGAACTGTGTGTGTGCAAGAAGATAAGTGAGAGTCCCACTAACTTCTTAATTTTTGTATGTGAATGTCATACAACATATTAGGAAGGTAGTCTTGATATTGTGCTCAATCAATGACATGCTTTTCATAGAAGGTTTTTATTGAAAAGACTTGGGGTGTAGCATCCAATATATTTGGCATCTATAGTGATAGATGTAAGTGGATGTTAGGATTGTCCCAATCTAGGTACATAGATTTTATATTGAAGGGGTTCAACATAAATGGGTGTAAAAGAATTTACTTACCCACATATATTCAATATACCAAGCCTAATGTAATTTATGCCTTGTGTATAGTCATTGATTGCAGGCAGATCCATGATGGGATCTTTTAAAAAACTGTGAAAAGCATTTTTAGAGTACTTGAGAAGTACTAGAGGAGCAGTGAATTAAAAAAATTCTAAACAGTAAACTGTGTTTGACTCAGTTAATTACTGTTAATAAAGATTGCTAAGAAAAGTTGCCTGATGAAAGGGTTCATTATGGAGTTGGGTGTGGTCTCACTAGAAACCCACGCACATCCTAAGGTACTTTCATCTCATTCATGATGTGATCATAAATTGAGTTCATACTAAGAATAGTATAATGGACCAGTTCACTAAGCCTTAACATGGTAGCAGTGTGCTTGCCCCTTTGATTGCATAAGCATCAGGGCGATTGACTTTAGTACAAGTGGGAGATTGAAAGAATAGTATCATACAAGCCAATCACATGAGTAATATGAAGAAACTTTTTTATATTTTCTTCTTGCTCATTTGCATGATATTAGTTATTTTATTCAGAAGATATTATATTTTATCATTTGCTGCATCAAATTTTTTATGATTATGATAAACTCCATAGATTAGGACAATGATTTTAGGGTCATGATGAGATCATGTAAGTAAGACCTAAAATCTTGATAGCTCTAATCTAAAATATTTCTAGTCATTGGATCATCGAGTCGGAGATCGATGATATAGGTAAGACTGGTACATCCTATCTATGCTCGATGGAGAGGATGATTGATCTCACAATCACTTGTGTGGTGACATTAATACAAAGATGAGGTGCTCATTAGAGAATAAGTTCACTGAACTCATCCACAGAAAGAACATCTGATGGAGTTGTTGGGAATTATGTTCTAAAACTAATCATGTGACGATTGAGTTTATCCTTGTATATAAATTATTGATTATTGAATAAAAATTATTCTGATATTTTTCATCACAAAATTATATTTTTCTTGAACTCTTGTATTATGATGAAGTCCTTAAAATTATGCTAGTGTGTGATAAAGAGAGGATTTATCGTATAATTCTTAAATATATTCACAACCAAATGATACATCATTATAGGATGATGATATTTATCGAGTGGAGGTTATTGTGTACCATATGGGTTGGTTGTTCTCTTAACCAAGAAGTATGGTGACACTGGTATGACATACAGGTGAGATGTAGGGGTACATCATCATTAAATAAGTGACTCACTTGCTGAGCATTCTACTGTCAAGAGCTGCTTGTGAAATACATAAGTATAAGTATCTTTTAGACCTGCGATCATCATAGTGACTTGCAAGCAACTCACTGTGCTTTAGTACCAGACTATCTAGATTTCTAATGCAGTGATGAAAGACTACTGGGTACAATCAAGTACTTATGAAGTTTGTGTGTGGATCAAGATGGGATTGACTCCTCCAGACTATTGGAGTTGATGTATCGCTGTATTTAAATTTAGCAAAATCTTGATCAGAGTAATCCATGAGATAGATTTGAAAGATTAAAATATAATGTGGATGAAGCAATCTCGGTTGATAGTTAACCTGAGACTATCCTAGAGTATTCAGGATCAAAAGGATGAATTATGCGGTAACCATATGTATGGATTTTGAAATATTTTTTTACGATAATTTGACCTATCTGGATCTTGGAAATGATTGCTAGATGATATCTTGATCAGTGCAGGAATTGATTCCTATGCTACTGGTTTAGTGTTTGAACCTATGGAGTCACGCACATAAGTCAGACAAAGTAGGAAGAAATTGACCTATGTTTATATGTCCAATTTAAAAGTACTTGATTGGATTGAATATATAAGCTAACTTGATTGAGAATTAAATTATGAGTCAAACGGGATTGAAGAGTTGACTATGTCTAGCTAGCACTACACATTAGGTTCAGATTCGATCTCAAGGATGAATAGTTTCTGATCTATGATCTATGGAGCATATGAAAGATTAGATTTAATTACTGATTAATTTTATATTAAATCTAAATTAATTAATTTTAATTGAGTTTAAAATCTAAGTTAGACTTGATATAAAAGTCCTAAAGAGTTTAGAATTGACAGCCTTTCGAAATTATTTCGAACCAACTTCGAATTGGATTCGAATCGGATCCATTTTGATGAGATATGAGTATTCCCACTTACACTAAGATTCTCCTCTTATGTGGGATGATCAAAACCTGATTTGGTGTTCATTTGGGGCATCTCAAGTGGGTGTGGAAGTGGGTGCAAAGTGAATATCATAAGTAATGGCAATTCTATCTCATTTAGGAATCTTTCTTTTATGAGTATTGTATCAATTCAAATCAGATTTGAGTTAGGAGTCCTACACTCATTGGGTCATAAAAATTATCAATAAATAGAGAGGGTCTCTACCTATGGATGCATAGCAAACAAATTAAATTAAGAGAAGAGAGAAAGAGAGAGAAGCGTGTGAAAAGAGATATCCTTCATCTTCTCCTACATCTCTCCCTTTGTTGTCGCCTCCTCTCCTTGGACATGGATCCTTCTTAAGCATCTCATCTGCTAGTATGAAGTGTCACACCAGCACATCTCATCCCTTGATTGATTAAGTTGTGAAGACAATTAGATTGGAGTTCATTCTGCTTCCCTTCGACGTCTGATGTGTGCAAAGTAGAGGGTCTGTACATCCAGACCTCTACGAAGATTTATATCAGATAATTTAAGATTTGATCTTTGGTTTTATTATAATTCAGGTAAGAATTTGATCTTTAATCATATAAAAGAATAAAAAAATTTTCAGATGCAACCTGAGCTTTCAGAGGAAAAATTGTTTCCCTTCCCTTCAATTGATATCAGAGCAAGCCTGAAATATATGCATGTATGATAGAATTTTTTGAGATTAATTATATAAGATATAATTATGATTTTTTGTAAAACATTAAATCTAATTTGACTCTATTTATATAAAATTTTTGATCTAATTTTGATTGGACTAGAGGTGCCTAATCAATGGTTGATTGAGGTTGTTATAATTTTGTTATAACAGAATTCTGCTGTTGTTGAATATTTGATGGAATAATAACTGAATTAAAATTTATTTTATATTTATTTTAATAAAATTTTAATATTATTATTTTTTTTATAAAGTGAGATTTATTTTAGATCTGAATTGAATCTATTTTGATGGATATTTAGATCTAAATCCTATCAAAATTCAGCACTACGTGAAAATAGATTTTATCAGAAATTTATTTCTTATACATTCATATTTGCATCTAATTAACTTTTTATATAATATGAAATCTAAAATTAATATTTTATAATCAGCATAAGATGTGTTTCAGATCTGATATAATGTATATGATATACTAAATTTAATTAGATTAGATGAAGAACATAATTGATAATATCAAGGATATGTTCATGACATAAAATAGTTTTGTCAATAAGTGTATGTTGATATAATTATATATGAAATTAGATTTAGATCTTAGTAACCTAGTACGTAGATTGATGAGATCACCAGACCATTTGGTCATAGGAGATTGAAGAGATTAATTTTTTTTTGCCTATTCGATAGGTTCTCTTATGATGTGTAGGGGTGTTATTATGATCCGATTTCATGAAGAAAAAAATAAATAGATTTTTATGTTTTATTTTGATCATAAATATATTTAGATTAGATCTAAAATAATTTATGATTCATTATAATAGGATAAAATTTAGATATAAAATTATTTTACATCTGAATTGCGTGTTATATATGATGTAATCAGTATAGATCTAAAAGTTATCATGATACATGAGATGTATGTATGAAGTTTAGATCATACTTATGTATGTTTAATTATTAAACATATTATAAAAAAAATATTTTTATATATTGAAACATATGGTATGCTTCACCTGAAATTTTTGTAGAATAATTTTACAGATTGAAACACACGTTTCACGCACTTAATTATGAATTAAATTTTGAATGATTTAGATTTGAGAATTAAAGATCAATAAGACACCATATAAAATGATGGACAAAAGGTTAGTATGAATTAGGTCCTTCTAATGGTTCGATCTAGGGTTAGAAACACACATGGATCATGTAGAAAAATTGATTAAATCTAATTAAATATTGAATTAGATTAGGTCAGTATTTCTCTAAATCAATCTCAATAGTTGTAGTTTGATCAAGTCCATGTGTTTGACCCCAATAAATGGATCATGATCATGGCTCCATGGTTGAGCTCGAATCTTCTGATGAACCCAATCAAAACTAATTAACTAGCTGGTGTCTAAGATAAGTTTGGCAGATTCGATCAAGTGATTTTTAATTGGGAGCTATTCACCTAGATGTGTCTACGATGAGTTAAGGATATATCCCTCCCACTGATCTCACTTACCTAGCCAACATGGTAGATTATATTTTGATTAGGTCACTAGTCGATTCATGCAGACCCATGCCATTAAGGTGAATTAGTGTGACTGATTTAGGTATTTTTAGACTAGCTTGTGTCAAATCCTTTACATGACTTAGTGAAGTTAGTGGAAGGATTTTTAGCTTGCAGGTCGACTTCTTCTCTTATTCTTAGATCAATGAAATCAAATCCTCTAAATTATTATGTCCATAAAGTAATAAAGTTATGAGATAACTTGATCATTGCCTCCCATTAAGGTGCGTGATAATGAGTTCAATATTCCAAATAGGCATTGGAGGCGCCACACGCCTGGTGTCTATTACGTATTGGAATTGTCATTTATGATATGACCATCATGATGTATCTTCAGATCAATACTCAAGTTGGCTGAGCCACACTTAGACCTGGACATCCGTTTGTTGGATGCACTTGGTGTGTCATGTTAATAGTTGGACCTAACTGAGATTTTCAGTGGACGTACCACACGCCTGTTGAAGGGATGCCTGAGGCAAAATAAATTGTTAGAAGTTATTTGAAGAAATAATTGGTTATGAATCTATCCATAGATGCACTAGGATTGGTCGAGCCACACTCAGACCTGAATGCAGTCCATATAGATTCTAGTACCCGCTAAGAAATTAGTGTAATTCTTTGAGTTGGAGGTAGAGGCTACCAATTCATAAAAATAGTGGAAGGATCTTTAGACTAAAGTCCATATCTTTAGGATCAAAATAATTAATATACTAATAGGCTAATATTTTTTTTTTTAGTTATGGCCAACATACTATCCCTCCATACACTGTTGGATAGTGACAGGCTCACCGGATCCAACTTCAATAGCTGACATCAAAAGTTGAAGATCGTCTTAGAGCATGAGAGGATTTTGTACATCCTTACAGATCAGGCACCTAAAGAACCTGCAACCAATGCTCCTCATGCCATGAGAGATACTTACTTGGAGTGACTCAATGATCGCACGACTGTGCATTGCATGATGAGGGTAGCTATGAACGACGAACTTAGTCATAAGTTCGAGGATGCGTAGCCAGAGGAGATCATTTAAATATTGAATGAGTCCTTCGACACCCCTAAAGATGCAGAGAGACACAAAATCTCCTGCGTAGTGTTCAATGCCCATATGCGAGAGGGGACTTTAGTCACCGATCATATATTATACATGATTGAGTAGATTGAACGCCTTAGCAAACTAGACTTTCTGTTGTATGAACAGTTAGGCAAGGATGCTATCTTCAATTCGCTATCGAAATCCTACCTACCCTTTCTCAGTTATTATACAATGACGAAGCCTACAGTAAACTGTTATGATTTGCTTGGGTTACTGCAGACTTTTGAGAAGGATTACCAGCTCCAGAAGGAGCCAGTGAATTTAGTGGGAGGTTCATCTGCAGGGCATCGATCCTTTAGGAGAGAAAAGAAGAAAAAGATATAGAAATTTCGTGTCGTCGATCCCAAGCAGAGCAAATCATCAAAAGTTGACAAGAGCCAGGTAGAATACTTCTTCTGTAAGAAGCTAGATTATTAGAAAAAGAATTGTTCTACTTACATAGCCACCCTTGATCCAAACAAGCCTAAAATAAGAGGAGGAAGCAAGCGGTTGCTTTACAAGGTACTTATATGATAACACCTTGTAATTTCTCTATTTGTGATACTACTACCTAGGTATTGGATATCAAAAATCCTATTAATATATGCAATTCATTATAGGAACTACAGGTAAGTAGGAAGTTTCGAGAGGACGAGCGGTTCCTTAACGTTGGAGATGGAAGTCTTGTTTCAGTTCTGGCCTTGAAAACTTTGCAACTAATCTTTGAGTCCAGTAGTGTCATATTAAATGATTGTCATTATTATCCCTCCTCTTTGATTAATGTCATCTCTGTAGGTCTTTTGGCCAAACTTGGTTACAAGTTTATAATAACAGATGATTTTTATGATATCATTGTGAATGATACTACAATTATGCACGGACAATTAAAACATGATATATACAAAATATCATGGCTTGTTAGTGTAATGTACACACTCAGTAAACATCCTAAGTTAGATAATGTCAGTGAATCCTACCTTTGGCATTGTAGGCTTGGTCATGTGAATAAGAATAGAATTGACAGATTGATTAAAGAATGTATCTTTGAGATAGATGATTGTGAATCATTGCCTACTTATCAGTCCTGTCTACTTGATTAGATGATTCACCTTTTAAGAGAAAAAGTGAAAGAGCCAGCGATGTACTAGATCTAATACATACTAATGTATGTGGGCCTATGAATATAAGTGTCAGAGGAGGATACTACTACTTCATTGCATTTATAGACGACCTATCGAGGTATGGGTATGTTTATCTTATGAAACATAAGTTAGAAGCATTTGAAATATTCAAACGATTTCATGCTGAAGTAGAGAAACAAACTGAGAAGAGTATTAAGATCTTTCGATCAGATTGAGGAGGTGAATACCTCACCAGTGAGTTTCTTATATATCTGAAAGAGAATGGGATTCTCTCACAGTGGACACCTCCTAGAATACCACGGCATAATGGGGTGTCAGAGAGAAGAAATCGAATCTTGTTAGACATGGTCTGATCCAGATGGGTTTTGCAAGTCTGCTAATCTCTTTTTGGGGATATACTTTAGAAACTGCCTGCTACATTCTGAATAAGGTGCCTAGCAAATCTGTCGATAAAACTCCATATGAGATATGGACTGGATGTAAGTCGGTGCTTTCACACCTTAGGGTCTGAGGGTGTCCAGCTTATATCAAACGTTTAAAGATAGATAAGCTTGGACTGAAGTCTGACATATGCTTGTTCATAGGGTATCCAAAAGAAACTAAATGGTACTACTTCTACCTTGCTGCAGAACAAAAGATGTTTGTCAGCAACCAGACAGTCTTTTTGGAAAAAGAGTTCCTTGGTGAAGGAGCTAATGCTTATAAAATTGAACTTAATGAAGTTCATGAAGTGGAAGGACTAATACATACAGAATTGGATTTGATTGGTGAATTGAATCCGGAGCCAGTAGAGGTGCCATTAAGGAGAGCTGATAGAGTACCACATCAGTCGGATAGATAATATAATTTTTTGATCCGAGACAGTGACCCCATCGAACTAGATGAGAACGATGAGGATCAGATCACTTATATGGAGGCCATGCAAAAGTCTGATTCCCAGAAATGGCTTAACACCATGAAATTTGAGATGGAGTTCATGAAAATTAATGGTGTATGGACACTAGTTGATCAATCCGAAGGGATAAAATTCATAGGGTGTAAATAGATTTTTAAGAGAAAAGAAGTAGCAGATAGAAAGGTAGAGACCTATAAAGCCTGTCTAATTGTCAAGGATTATCATCAGTGTTATGGTATTGACTATGACGAGACGTTCTCTCCTATGGCAATGCTCAAGTCCATCCGGATTATACTTGCTATTGCTGCACACTTAGATTATGAGATCTGGTAGATGGATGTCAAAATTACTTTCTTTAACGGAGAATTGAAAGAAGAGGTGTATATGATACAACCTGAAGGGTTCACATCCACAGATGAGTCGAAAGTGTGTAAGCTGAAAAGGTCTATTTATGAACTTAAGTAGGCATCTAGGAGTTGGAACATATATTTTGATAAGGTGATCAAAACGTATGGCTTTGTTAGGAACGAAGAAGAACCTTGCATCTATAAGTGAGCTTCCAATTCTATTGTCATCTTCCTTGTGCTGTATGTGGATGACATACTATTACTAGAAAATGATATCTTGATTTTACAGAGTGTGAAGCTATGGTTATCATCACAGTTCTCCATGAAGAACTTGGGAGAAGCATCTTACATCTTTAGGATGAAGATCTATAGGGATAGATCTAGAAGGTTGCTTGGATTGTCCCAAACCACATATATTGATACCCTATTGAAGCGGTTCAACATGGATAATTCCAAGAAAGGCTATCTTTCAATAGGCCATGAGATTACTCTTTCCAAGAAGGATGTCTGACAACTCCTGAGGAGAGAGAGCATATGAGTAGAATACCATATAATTCGATAGTGGGATCTATTATGTATGCTCTGACATGTACGAGGCTGGATGTGGCCTATTCACTAGGGGTAGTGAGTAGATACCAGTCTGATCCGGATGAAAAGCATTGAAAGATTGCAAAAGCAATTCTTAAGTATTTAAAAAATACTAAAGAGCAATGGCTTATCTATGAAGACACTGATCTGAAACTTATGAGATATACTGATTTCAATTTTTAGTTAGATTATGATAATAGCAGAAGTATGTGGGGCTATATCTTTACTCTGAATGGAGGAGTCATTTGTTGGAAGAGTTTTATGTAATATACGGTGGCTGATTCTGTATGCGAAGCAAAATATAATGCTGCATTAAATGCTGCAACATATTCTGCACTGCTATCACTTGGTGCGAGAGATCGTGAACCATGATGACGTCGAACTTCAAAAGATCGATGGAAAGGAGAACCTAACCGACCCCTTCACTAAATCTCTCGAGATCAAAGAGTTCAATGATTTTAAATGAAAGATGGGTATAAGATATTGTTCTGATTGGCTTTAGTCCATGTGGGAGTTGTTGAAAATTATGTTTTAAAATCAATCGTGTGACGATTGAGTTCACCTTTATATATGAATTATTGATTATTGAATAAAAATTATTCTGATATTTTTCATCACAAAGTTATATCTTTTTTGAACTCTTGTATTATGATGAAGTCCTTAAAACTATGTTAGTGTGCGATAGAGAGAGGATTTATCATATAGTTCTTAAACATATTCGTGGTCAAGTGATACGTCATTATAGGATGATGACGTTTATCGAGTGGAGGTCGTTGTGTGCCATATGGGTTGGTTGTCCTCTTAACCAAGGAGTGTAGTGACACTGGTATGGCATACAGGTGAGTTGTAGGGATATATCGTCACTGAACAAGTGACTCATCTGTTGAGCATTCTGCTATCAAGAGCTGCTCATGAAACATATGGATATAAGTATCCTTCAGATCTGAGATCACCATAGTGACTTACAAGTAACTCATTGTGCTTTGATGTCGGACTACCTAAATCTCTAATGAAGTACTAGAGGAGCAGTGAATTGAAAAAATTTCAAACAGCAAACTGTATTTGACTCAGTTAATTACTATTAGTAAAGATTGCTAAGGAAAGTTGTCAAATGAAAGATTTTATCATAGAGTTGGGTGTGGTCTCACCAGAAACCCATGCACATCTTAAGGTACTTTCATCTTATTCATGATTTAATCATAAATTGAGTTCATACTAAGAATAGTATAATAGTTTACTAAGCCTTAACGCAGCAGCAGTGTGTTCACCATCTTGATTATATAGGCATCAGGTACAGGGGTGATTACTTTAATGCAAGTGGGAGATTAAAAGAATAGTGTTCTAGAAGTCAATCGCATGGGTAATGCGAAGGAACTTTTCTGTATTTTCTTTCTATTCATTTGCATGACATTAGTTATTTTATTCATGAGGTATTGTGTTTTATTATTTACTGCATCATATTTTTTATGATTATGATAAACTCCATAGATTAGGATAATAATTTTAGGGCCACGATAAGATCATGTCAGTGAGACCTAAAATCTTGATAGCTCTAATCTAAAATATTCTAGTCATTGGATCATCGAGTCGGAGATCGATGATATAGGTAAGACTAGTACATCCTATGTATGCTCGATGGAGAGGGTGATTGATCTCATAATCACTTATGTGATGACCTAATACAAAGATGTAGGTGCTCATTAGAGAATGAGTTCATTGAACTGACCCACAAAAAAAATATTTGATGGGGCTGTTGGAAATTGTGTCCTAAAATCAATCATGTGATGATTGAGTTCATCCTTGTATATGAATTATTGATTATGAATAAAAATTATTCTGATATTTTTTATTATAAAATTATATCTTTCTTAAATTCTTATATTATGATGAAGTCTTTAGAACTATGCTAGTGTGCGATAAAGAGAGGATTTATCGTATAGTTCTTAAATATGTTCATGATCAAACGATACGTCATTACAGGATGATAACGTTTATCGAGTGGAGGTCATTGTGTGCTATATGGGTTGGTTGTTCTCTTAACCAAGGAGTGTGGTGACACTGGTATGGCATATAGGTGAGATGTAGGGGTACATCATCACTGAACAAGTGACTCACCTACTGAGTGTTCTACTGTCAAAGATTACTCGTAAAACACATAGGTATAAGTGTCTTTCAGACTTGAGATCACCATAGTGACTTGCAAGTAACTCATTATACTTTGGTGCTGAACTATTTGGATTTCTAATGCAATGACGGAAGGCTATTGGATACAGTCAAGTACTTGCGAAGTCTGTGTATAGATCAAGATGGGATTGACCCCTCTAGACTATTGGAGTTGATGTATCGCTGTATTTTAATTTAGTAAAATATTGACTAGGATAATCTATGAGATGGATTTGAAAGATTAAAATACAATATGGATGAAGCAATCTCAATTGACAGTTAATCTGAGACCATCCTAGAGCATTCAGGATCAAAAAGATGAATTATGCGATAACTATATGTATAGGTTCTAAAATATTCTTTTGCGATAATTTGACCTATCTAAATGTTGAAAACTATTGCTAGATGGTATGTCGATCAGTGTAGGAATTGGTTTCTGTGCTACTGGCTTAGTGTTTGAACCTATGGAGTCATGCACATAAGTCAGACAAAGTAGGAAGGAATTAGCCTATGTTTATATGTCCAATTTAGAATTGCTTGATTTGATTGAAATATAAGCTAACTTGATTGAGAATTAAGTTATGGGTCAAACAGGATTGAAGAGTTGACTATATCTAGCTAGCACTACATATGAGATTCAGGTTTGATCATGAGAATGAACAGTTTCTGATCTATAATCCATGGAGTATATAAAAGATTGAATTTAATTATTGATTAATTTTAGATTAGATTTAAATTAATTAGTCTTAATTAGATCCACAATCTAAGTTAGACTTGGTACAAAAGTCCTAGAGAGTTGGAGATTGACAGTCTTTCGAAATTATTTCGAACCAGCTTTGAATTGGATTCGAATCAAATCTATTTTGATGAGATATGAGTATTTTACTTGCACTAGGATTTTTCTCTCATGTGGGATGATCAAAATCTGGTTTGGTACTCATTTGGGCATCCCAAGTGGGTGTGGGAGTGGGTGCAAAGTGGATGTTATAAGTGATGGCAATTCTATCTCATGTAGGAATCCTTCTTTCATGAGTATTAGATCAATTCAAATTAGATTTGGGTTAGGAGTCCTATACTCATTTAGTCATGAAAATTATCTATAAATATAGAGGATCTCTACCTATGGATGAACAGCAAACAAATCAGATTGAGAGAAGAGAGAAAGAGAGAGAGAGAGGAGTGTGAAGAGAGAGGTCTTTCATCTTCTCCAACATCTCTCCCTTTGTTGTTGCCTCCTCTCCTTGGGCATGGACCATTTTTGGTCATCCCATCTGCTAGTGTGAGGTGTCACACCAGCATATCTTATCCTTCGATTGATTGAATTGTGAAGGCAATTGGATTGGAGTTCATCCTGCTTTCCTGCGGCGTCTGACGTGCATGCGAAGTAGAAGGTCTACACATCCAAGCCTCCGTGAAGGTTTATATCAGATAATTTGAGATTTGATCTCTGATTTTACTATGATTCAGGTAAGAATTTGATCCTTAATCATGTAAAAGAATAGAAAAATTTTCAGATGCAACTTGGGCCTTCAAAGGAAAAACTGTTTCTCTTCCCTTTAGGAGCCTTACAGCATGTCGATAGATGGTTCTCCAATGAGAGTGGTGCATATGATCCTTTGATCTGAGATCATCATGGTACCTTATGTATATAGATCTTTACTTTAGTTTATTTCCTAGCATGCCACTTTGAGATGTGTGTGGGATATTCTAGGTACGATAAAGTATGCATAGAGGTTGTGAGTGGTCAACAAAGAATCGATCACTCCTTATAGGAGGAAAGAATATCCTATGTGATCTCAAAAATTTTCAGATGCAACTTAGGCCTTCAAAGGAAAAACTGTTTCTCTTCCCTTTAGGAGCCTTACAGCATGTCGACAGATGGTTCTCCAATGAGAGTGGTGCATATGATCTGAGATCATCATGGTACCTTTGTATATGGATCTTTACTTTAGTTTATTTCCTAGATGCCACTTTGAGATGTGTGTGGGATATTCTAAGTACGATAAAGTATGCATAGAGGTTGTGAGTGGTCAACAAAGAATCGATCACTCCTTGTAGGAGGAAAGAATATCCTATGTGATCTCATAGGATGATGATTCTGAGAGTCTCTGGCCAGAGCAGTGATGAACAGTAGAAAAAATTTCTACTGGTTCATCAATCGAGTCATCATCAATTAAATCGAGATATATATGGATAGGTATTTGGACTTGACATATTTTCATGCCCGTGACTTGTCTGGGATGTTGTGTGATTGGAGGATTGAATTACATGATAACTCACCATGAAGGATAATTTTGATATTTTTATCAAATTTTAAATCTTTTGGATAGTCATGACACGTTACTAGATGTCAATCTTGACCTATGGACTCATTAGAATTAAAAGAGTTTAATTCAAAAATTAATTAAGAAGAGTCATAGTTAATTGAGACTCTTGAGCTGACCTAATCTAATCGGATTAGAGTTATGTCAAGAGTTTGGATCCCCTGCTGGCTAGATTTAAAATCCAATGGGTCACACACAATAGAAATTTGATCTTGATCCAATCTATTTAGATTTATTATAAATCTAATGGGTTAATTAAATTACTAACACATGAATTAACCCAAGTTCTCAATTGAGTTCAGTGCAAAGGTGTTTGTGCTAATCCTTGACTTGTTGCCTTGACCTAATATGATTAGATTTGAACCATCAAATAAATAGGTGGCTTATCCGGTTTATATGGAAGTGTTTCATATGAAATCAACCTCCTCCATGCCAAAACCACACGCACAAAATAAATGTCATGCCCCATTTAATTTAGGCGTTAAGAAGAGGTGTCCTTCTTTTATACTCCTCTTAATTTTCTTACCATATTCTACATGTCCCTTGATTTTTGTGCCATCAGATGGCTCTTGGGATATGGGGGCGTGAAAGAGAAGGAAGAGTCCTTCTCTGAGAAGGAACTTACATGCCAAAATTTATTTGGGACGCCACAAAATTTTGTGCGATGAAATGGAAGAGTCCAATTCATATTGGACTCTGTTGGGTATAAAATACCCTCAGCCGAAGTTCCTGACGGGATTAACCCTCGCGAGTCTCCAACTGCTGGTAAGCTCCGCCCGGACTCCTACGGGAGCCGGGCTCCGTCATCAACTTCAACCGCTGGTAAGCTCCGCCCGGACTCCTACGGGAGTCGGGCTCCGTCACCAACTTCATCCGTTGGTAAGCTCCACCCGGACTCCTACGGGAGTCGGGCCCTATCCCCAGTTTCAACCGCAAGGAAGACTCCACCCGGACTGCTACGGGAGCCGGGCTCCGTCCCCAACTTCAACTGCAAGGAAGACTCCGCCCGGACTCCTACTGGAGCCGGGCTCCGTCCACAACCCCAGCTGCTGGTAAGCTCCGTCCGGACTCCTACGAGAGCCGGACTTCGCACCTGACTTTAATTGCAGGAAGACTTCGCCCGAACTCCTACGGGAATCGGGCTCCGTCCCCAGCTTCAACCGCAAGGAAGACTCTGTCCGGACTCCTACGGGAGCCGGGCTCCGTCCCCAACTTCAACTGCAAGGAAGACTCCGCCCGGACTCCTACGGGAGCCGGACTCCGCCCACAACTCCGACCGAAAGCAGACTCCGCCCAGACTTTTATGGGAGCCGGGCTCTGTCACCAACTCCAACTGCTGGTAAGCTTCGTCCGGACTCCTAAGGGAGCCGGACTCCGCCCATGACTTCAACTGCAAGTAGACTCCGTCCGGGCTCCTACGAGAACCGGGCTCCATCCTCAACTTCAACTGCGGGTAAGCCTTATCCGGACTCCTATGGAGGCCGGACTTCACCTTTGATTTTAATTGCAGGAAGACTCCGCCCGGATTCCTACGGGAGCGGGGCTCCATCCTCGACTTCAACTATGGAAAGACTCCGCCCGGATTCCTACGGGAGCCGGGCTCCGTCCTCGACTCCAACGGCTGCAGACAGACTTCGTCCGGACTCCTACGGGAGTCGGACTCCGCCCACGACTTCAACTGCAAGTAGACTTCATCCGGACTCCTACGGGAACCGAGCTCCATCCTCAACTTCAACTACGGGTAAGCCTTGTCCGGACTCCTACGGGGGTCAGACTTCACCTTTGATTTTAATTGCAGGAAGACTCCGCCCGGATTCCTACGGGAGTCGGGCTCCGTCCTCGACTCCAACGACTGCAGACAGACTTCGTCCGGACTCCTACAGGAGCCGAACTCCGCCCATGACTTCAACTGCAAGTAGACTCCGTCCGGACTCCTACGGCAACCGGGCTCCGTCCCCAACTTCAACTACAAGGAAGACTCCGCCCGAACTCCTATGGGAGCCGGGCTCCGTCCACAACCCCAGCTGCTGGTAAGCTCCGTCCGGACTCCTACGGGAGCCGAACTTTGTACCTGACTTTAGTTGCAGGAAGACTTCGCTCGGACTCCTACGGGAGTCAGGCTCCGCCCCCAGCTTCAACCGCAAGGAAGACTCCGCCCGGACTCCTACGGGAGCCGGGCTCCATCCCCAACTTCAACTGCAAGGAAGACTCCGCCCAGACTCCTACGGGAGCCGGACTCCGCCCACAACTCCGACCGAAAGCAGACCCCGCCCGGACTCCTACGGGAGCCGGGCTCCATCACCAACTCCAACTGTTGGTAAGCTTTGTCTGGACTCCTACGGGAGCCGGACTCCGCCCATGATTCAACTGCAAGTAGACTCTGTCCGGGCTCCTACGGGAATCGGGCTCCATCCTCAACTTCAACTGTGGGTAAGCCTTGTCCGGACTCCTACGGGGGCCGGACTTCACCTTTGATTTTAATTGCAGGAAGACTCCGCCCGGATTCCTACGGGAGCTGGCTCCGTCCTCGACTTCAACTGCGGGAAGACTCCGCCCGGATTCCTACGGGAGTCGGGCTCCGTCCTCGACTCCAACGGCTGCAGACAGACTTCGTCCGGACTCCTATGGGAGCCGAACTCTGCCCATGACTTCAACTGCAAGTAGACTCCGTCCGGACTCCTACAGAAATCGGGCTTCGTCCTCAACTTCGACTGTGGGTAAGCCTTGTCCGGACTCCTACGGGGGCCGGACTTCACCTTTGATTTTAATTGCAGGAAGACTCCACCTGGATTCCTACGGGAGTCGGGCTCCATCCTCGACTCCAACGGCTGCAGACAGACTTCGTTCGGACTCCTACGGGAGCCGAACTCCGCCCACGACTTCAACTGCAAGTAGACTCCATCCGGACTCCTACGGGAACCGGGCTCCGTCCTCAACTTCAACTGCTGGTAAGCCTTGTCCGGACTCCTACGGAGGTCGGACTTCACCTTTGATTTTAATTGCAGGAAGACTCCGCCCGAATTCCTACGGGAGCCGGGCTCCATCCTCGACTTCAACTGCGGAAAGACTCCACCCGGATTCCTACGGGAGCCGGGCTCCGTCCTCGACTCCAACGGCTGCAGACAGACTTCGTCCAGACTCCTACGGGAGCTGGACTCCGCC
The DNA here is from genome assembly GCF_000442705.2 of Elaeis guineensis. Classification (NCBI taxonomy): domain Eukaryota; kingdom Viridiplantae; phylum Streptophyta; class Magnoliopsida; order Arecales; family Arecaceae; genus Elaeis; species Elaeis guineensis. Next base: position 47,245,793 of record NC_025997.2, read on the forward strand.
CACGACTTCAACTGCAAGTAGACTCCGTCCGGACTCCTACAAAAATTGGGCTCCATCCTCAACTTCAACTGCGGGTAAGCCTTGTCCGGACTCCTACGGGGGCTGGACTTCACCTTTGATTTTAATTGCAGGAAGACTCCGTCCGGATTCCTACGGGAAATGGGCCCGTCCTCGACTTCAACTGTGGGAAGATCCGCCCAGATTCCTACGGGAGCCAGGCTCCATCCTCGACTCTAACGGCTGCAGACAGACTTCGTCCGGACTCCTATGGGAGCCGGACTTCGCCCACACCCCAACTGCAAGTAGACTTCGTCCGGACTCCTACGGAAGCGAGACTCCATCTTTTATTCCGACTGCGGGAAGACCTCATCCATACTTCTATGGGTACGGACCTCGCTACCAACTCCAACCGAA